>NW_027122356.1:0-154381 GCF_030686945.1 Centruroides vittatus
TTGTGATGACAGAGAAGATGATTTCCTGTCTGTTTATTGTTCGTGCGTATTTCAAAATTCATTTCTCGTTTGTGATGACAGAGAAGATGATTTCCTGTCCGTTTATTGTTCGTGCGTATTTCAAAATTCATTTCTCTTTTGTGATGACAGAGAAGATGATTTCCTGTCTGTTTATTGTTCGTGCGTATTTCAAAATTCATTTCTCGTTTGTGATGACAGAGAAGATGATTTCCTGTCCGTTTATTGTTCGTGCGTATTTCAAAATTCATTTCTCTTTTGTGATGACAGAGAAGATGATTTCCTGTCTGTTTATTGTTCGTGCGTATTTCAAAATTCATTCCTTGTTTGTGATGACAGAGAAGATGATTTCCTGTCTCGTTTATTGTTCGTGCGTATTTCAAAATTCATTTCTCGTTTGTGATGACAGAGAAGATGATTTCCTGTCCGTTTATTGTTCGTGCGTATTTCAAAATTCATTTCTCTTTTGTGATGACAGAGAAGATGATTTCCTGTCTGTTTATTGTTCGTGCGTATTTCAAAATTCATTCCTTGTTTGTGATGACAGAGAAGATGATTTCCTGTTCGTTTATTGTTCGTGCGTATTTCAAAATTCATTTCTCGTTTGTGATGACAGAGAAGATGATTTCCTGTCCGTTTATTGTTCGTGCGTATTTCAAAATTCATTTCTCGTTTGTGATGACAGAGAAGATGATTTCCTGTCCGTTTATTGCTTGTATTTAAAAACCATAGTTTACATCTTGTTTATACTGTATGAAATTCGAAATTTCATCAACATTTGTTAAATTTGTTTCGTATTGTTTCTTCGTGGATTCTCAACTAATTTATAAATTTGTAATATTTTAATGTTTAAAAAAGTATTTAATAAACTAAATTGTTTGAATGAAAGTTTTTGTATGAATTATTAAATTGGGTTGTTCATGAAAATTATTTAAAGTCACTATATAAGAGTCTTATAGTTCTAAATGGTAAAATATAAATTACTATAAAAGTATGTCGAGTGTAAACCTACCTTTTGAGTGTGCGGAATGTTTATTTGAAAAAGGGAAGCACGCAAAGATAAGCGGGAGATGATCAGAGATGTAAGTCTACTATCTGTCACGCAGACATGTGTAGAAATATTTTAGGATTTTTAAAAAATTATGATTTCGAGTTGAATAAAGAAGGTTGCTAATGAGCTCAAAACTTGTACAGATAATATATACGAGTAAAACTAAACTGAATAAAAATTGTAGATGAAAACTGTGCAAGTGTTCGAGTGCTTGCACTATATAGTGTTTAAGTAACTAAATAATAAATTATATTTCATTTATAGAGCATGATAAAATATAATTTATACATACAAGCTTTAAATATATATAAGTCATTTAAAGTATACTATCTAATTTACAGTATTGCAATATATGCACACCGTGCATCCCAAGTTTTTACACTTACAAAGGTAAAATGTAACTTTATTCACACGACATTAAAATGTCAGCATTAATCACTTAACGTCTACTTAATTATTCAAAATGGCTTCAGGAAAAAGCATCTTTCACTATTATTTGAAAACATCCATTTCGGTTGAAAAAGGAAGAATTTTTTAAAAATTTTCGTCAATACGTCCGAAGTTGGTTCCTAAATGGCACCTTCCCTCTGGATACCAGTTTTACAGGGCCCCTACGAAACGTTTTTGCTGTATTATTCCGCGTTTTGCCGGGAAGCTGCCATTCGTATGTTAAGTTAGCGATAAAAAATAATTTAAGAAAAATTAAATGACAAAAAATATAATGAAAATAAATTTAATGATATTACATTTTATTAGTAAAATTTATTTTTATAATAAATAAAATTAATGTATAATTTTATAAATTTGCACTTATAATAACGTAATGTAAAAAATTGAAATAAAGTCTGTAGCGATCTTAGCTTTGATTTGCTTTCTTGTATGTGTTTTATTTGTTTCAACAAATGTTTTGTCACAACCCCCTTGGCCATAAACATTTCGGAAAAGGCCGTCCCCTACCATCCTAAAGCAATTACAGGTAAGGAGACAGATTATTGGCTGATAAAATCAATAGTAAACTTTTAAAACTGTAATTGGTTTATTTCTGTATCTATTGAGATATTAGATAAACGAATCATTAACCTGCGAAAACACTGAAACTAATATTGCCGATAAATGTCACGCTTCTCGAACTACGATTGTGTAAACATGTAAACAGTCGCTATAAAATGGCTTGTTTTATTTGTTTTTCCATCTCTGATTTGCTAAAGAAAAGTTTTGACAGTATTTAGACGAGTAAAAATGTTCTCAAAACTATTTAGCAATAAATACTCCCGAGAAACTCTACCTTACTATAGTAAGTCTATGGAAAATTTTCTTGATGTCTATTGGCTCTAAAGTTTTTGTTTGTACGCCTTTTATGCCGTAATTGGTCACTTTTTATTATGACTGAACCGATATCAACCAATGTGCGTTCTTTTAGAACTGTCTGTTCTGCAAAGAACCAACGTCTTTTCGAAGTCACATGATCGAAGTCAGAATGTAAACGAACGTTGGAAAAACTTATTTTCATCACCTTTAGCTGTAATTTCACTACGTTTCGTGTTATTTGAATTTACTTAGACTAAAAGATGTCTTATCAAAAGTTTTTAGTCAGAAAATGTATCATTACTTCTGGTTTGTGCTGTACTTTCGTAAATATGTAAAAAAAAATAGGTATATAATCGTTCACATAATAGGGTAATAATCGGTTAGTATAGTCTACTCTTATTATAACAGTGTAAATAACATACATAGAATCAAATATACATCGTCAATACTAAAATGTGTATTGACCTAGATTTAGAAAAACAACCACCTTCTTCCACGCCCATGGGCGTTATAAACTATAGGCCTTATTATCTCTACGTAGAAAGCTGCAGTTTTTTACTTGTGACAATATAGACCTATCTATGTAACGTATATACAAAATAATCGAATGTTTATGAAAATAAAGGTTTTTTAATTTTTAAAATCTTGAATTGTGTAAATTTTTGTAAAGATACATATTTTACTGTCAACAATCATAAACGCTGATAATGTTATATAATTATGAATAACATATCATCGTACTCTACATATAAAAGCATTTGTATAAAACATATGAAGACCTGGTTTACTATCCAGCTGGCTTATACCACGCAACTGTAATAAAGCCATTATGCTTTGATAATTAGAATGTGTTTATTGTAATGAAAACCGAAAGGTTTCCAATATGGGGTTCTCAAATGTTACAATAACCGTACAATAACAGATGCAAGTTGTTTGTTTTTAGAATTTATGACTCTGTTTTTTTTGTCGAATGATTCTTAGATTTCTCACTTTATTGTCTTGCTTTCTAGTAGACAAGAGCTCCTTTGCTGTTATGCTTCGTACGTTTTCCTTGGACATTCTCTATATATTTCGAGAAAATTATCCAGTAATTTTCAAGCGAGTTTACAAATATATTGTATTCAGAGTATATTTTTCTCAAGCGTATTTTAAAAAAACAGATTTTAGATTAAAAATTTTTATTGGCAGAATATCTGGCTTAGAATTTGAATATAATAGTTTCTCCGAAAGTGGATCGGCGACTCGGAATCAAGCGTAGATTCGGCTGGAAGCCTCACTACTGCCAGAGATTGGGCAATGTAGATATCAGCAATTCTCCTCTACCTCCTCCATGATTTTTTTTCGCAGGAAATCCGGTTGTCAATTTAATATAAATAATATCGATCCACTCGATCCACTTGATCCACTTTTTAAAATTATTTTTCGATTTAAATCTGATAAACTTAACCTTGCAGGTCATTCATTTGTGCATAATTTTTCATTTAAACCAGAATGTTCATTTCGTTATAAATCACAATCCAATCAGCCAACCAATCAAATTTCGTAGAAAAAGATCGTATACTTAAATTGTTTTTGAGAGTGCCGAGTTTAAAACATATTTTGTGTTTACCGGTAACTTTGTATTATACAATTTTCCTATTCGAATGCCATCATACCGCTTGTACGATAGAAAAAAGACTGTTGCAGGAGGCCGAAGTAATTCGACCAAAAGTAGTCGTTGACGTTTTCCGGAAGAGAGAATGATAAACGATTATTAATTAATACTAGCGGCCATAACCCATCCAACACGGATCACTTTTCAGTTATTAATAGTAGACCAGTATTAAATAATAGTCGTTGACCATTCTCTCTTCCAAGAAGAGGTCAACTACTACTTTTGGTCGAATTACTTCGACTTCCTGCAACAGTCTACTTTTTATCGGAAAGCGGTATAATGGCATTCGAATAGGATAATTGTATAATACGAGGTTACCGGTTAACACGAAATATGATTTAAGTGGTTTTCGAAGGTGCCGATTTTAAATCTGTAATTATTCCTCTACAGTACACAATTTAAAGAATTTTTTAAATGTGTTAGATTGGGCACTCGGTGTTATAAACTCAAAATAACCCTTGTAAATATCAATCAAATTCTATAATATAATCTAATAAAAAAGTTAGAAATAACTAAATTTGATCTAAAAACACCGTACACACAACCTCACAGGACCCAATATTGCGATTGCTACAATGAATCACGGTATCGTGACCTTGTGTTTATAGTCCAGGTAACATATCCATTTGTTGTCTGCTGCGAGAAAAAAAAATTTCATTTTTTAACTTGGTGGATTGGAGCTTTCATCAGAGCCATAGCAATTTTTTGGCGCCATTGGCAATGCATTAGTTTTTTTAGTCCAGGGAGTATAGAAATGTTTGGGAGGCAGGGAGGCACCTGATGCCCTCATGACCACACCCTCAGTTCTTGCTCCATTGTTAATGCATTGTCATGGCTCCGCTCACCACCAATGTTTCTTCTAATTTTTTTGCAGCTGAGCAGAACATATACTTCTCTGAGAAAAAAATATTTTTTCTGAACAGATTCTGAGCAAAAAAATTATCTGAGCATGTATATATATATAAAATCTTATTTTTTCAATAAAAATTAAAATAATTAATTAAAATTCATTTTAAAACATACTTCCATACAAAATAGTATCTTTTGTCAATGATTTAATGTATTTAATCGAAGTATACGTAGCAATAATCATGTTGCAGACAGAGTGAGAAATAAGTAAACAACAATTGAAATCAGTGCGCATGCTCGCCTGCGCGGCACATAAATTCTCGTGCGCGGCAACAATTTGAGCAGTGCGCGGCCGCGCAGCCGCTCAGCTTAGAGAGAACACTGCTCACCACTGGTGCATAATTCCGGAGAGTGTCGACTGAGCAACTCTATTGCGTTTGTATGGAAGCAATCCAGCTTGTTATATAGACACCCTCTCTCGAAGATGAGAGACGATGACCAGAATTCGACCCCTGGTCTTTTGGAAGAAATCGTGCCTAAGGCTATTGGTAGAGATGTGTAAAATCTTCCCAAATGCCACAAAAATGGGTGTCATAAGTTTTTTTTTGTCAGCATTTAACAGATAAGACCTGAAAACAGGACATCTGTGTAGGATAATTCAGCAGTTAAAAACTACACCCACAAATTTCTGAAAATGTCCGACTTTAATAATATACGAGTATGCAAAATTCAAGATCGAGATGTCCTAGATACAGAGTATCATATACATGTAAAAGTACAGGTACTTGTTCCATATTAATTAAAGTGTTTATATCTAGGTGTCCAGGTGTGGGTTTTGACTGGTTTTACTGTATTTAAAAATTTAAACAACAATTTCAAATTTATCTTGTATACTAGTACATTTTTTTAATCGATTAACAGGACTTATTATACTGGAATTATAGATGCAGATATTTAGTCTTACAGCAGTGGCGTAGCGTGGGTGTCAGCCGCCCCCTTATTTAGGTATTTTTACAAGATATTATTAAAACAATTAAAAGACAGTCGTTCCAAAAATTAGACGATCACCATTTTATTTTTCTTTAGTGTTCCAGAACCAAGAATCAGACAGCCAGACCTTTCTTTGTAGGCTACGTAGCTGCCCTTTCTAAAAAGAGTTCCTTAAAAATACACAGAAAACCAATTAAAATCAAGTAAATTTCTTAAAATCGGAATGGTAGATCTTACGACATCTTGTGATGATTCACAAGATTTACAAAATAAATCATCATTGGATGAATCATCACAAGATGTCGTAAGATCTACCATTCCGATTTTAAGAAATTTACTTGATTTTAATTGGTTTTCTGTGTATTTTTAAGGAACTCTTTTTAGAAAGGGCAGCTACGTAGCCTACAAAGAAAGGTCTGGCTGTCTGATTCTTGGTTCTGGAACACTAAAGAAAAATAAAATGGTGATCGTCTAACTTTTGGAACGACTGTCTTTTAATTGTTTTAAAAAAATACATTTATTCATCTGACGAAAATGAAAACCAAGATATTATTATTTATTGTGAAATTTTGCCGCCCCCTATAAGTGCCGGCCGAGGCGGGCCGCCCCTGCCGTCTCCACTACGCTACGCCACTGCATATAAAAGTCGAGGATATACAGTACGTACTTGCATAGTAGCACTTATTCTGTAATTAGCTAAATACATTAATTTCTTATTGTTTCTACTGCTTGGTTTCACTGAACAGATCAGTTCCAATAGGAAGAAAGTAAGAAAAATCCAGTAACGAGTTGCATAACTTTTTCGGTCAAACATTAAAATTGCGTGTCGTGTTATGAGATTTTATTTTAAAATTTATTTTTAATTTTAGTTACTATAAAATGTCAAAAAGCTTAATTTTAAGGGTAGAAATGTCATTTATAAAAAAATTTCAAATGTTGAAAACGATTAAAATATTCGGTAAATCCGATATCAGTTGAAATATGACACGTGGTCCCCTATATCTCTCTACCCCTCGAGCTTTAACCACCAAAGTTTAATAGCATCAATGCTCCTAATATACAAACGTCCCAGCATAATTTCAGAAATTTTCGAGAAAACGGACAGGAGGTGGCCCGCCAATAGATAATACAACTGGTATTAAGTAGGTCGTGGGTCCGGTCCTGGTAATGGGCTGGCCAACGGACTTTCATGTTAATAACGCCTAAATATGGACTAGTTTCCAATAAATGACCTCTTGTAAGGAATTCACCTATGTCACGTTGCGTTATACGAATATAACCAAACCAAATTGCAGGAGTTATTAAGATTCAAAGTGGGCGAACAAAATCGTGCCCTCACACATACACACACAAAATAACTTCTATATATACAGAAAAAACCCTTAATTTGTTTTAATTTCTTGACATTTTAAGGTCTCTGAATTTAATAAAAGTTGGAGAATGATAACTTTAATTTAAGTTACGGTTAAAAAAAAACATACATTCCAAAAAGCTCTGTGCGTTTTCACCGTTTTTTTTAATAAAAAAAACAGGTAAACCAACCTCAAATAAAAGAAAGAAATTCCGTCCTCATTTAATCTACAATCATGTAAATTCTATTTATTCAAGAGTGAAAATCTATAAGTGCTCAAAAGATAAAACCACTGAAAACTGACATGGATTCACGCCTGACGTAGGGAAGTTTTTCGGGGTATATTCACACATCTAAGTACTAAATAGGAATAACTTCCCTTATATAAAGTCCTTTCGGGATGCACCCCTTAGCAAACCGCTCACGTGGTGCGTTGTCTTATTCCATGAATCTAATCCATTGAAAATCTGCGAATAAGAAGTTAAAAATGAGTATTCATTGCTTGGACAACGTTATGTCAAAAGCAAGGCCATTAAATGGCAGAAGCAGAGCAGTCGCGTGCCCAGTAGGCTTAAATGATGATGCCAAAACTCAAAAATAGTTGCATAGGTAAACTAATAAATATACAGAAAATTGTCGAATATAAAATTTTATATTATAAAATATAATATACATTATATTAATTCCGTAAAATTGAAGTTAGAATATTAAAAATTTTATTAGATGAATTTAATTAAACGCATGCAAGTATGATAATGAATATAGGGGTGTGCTTTCACATATTAATATATTACTACTTCATGTCTTTAATCGATAAACATTCATTTAATCTAAACTGGAATCAATTAGAGGACATTACCATAAAAATCTTTTCTTAGAAGCTATATTAAAATTATTTATCGATTTTTACGTAAATATTATAATTCTTGTCTTAGTTGTTCCATCGAGTATATTCTGCAAATTCCATACAAATTGCATGATTATAGTACATGCATATTAGCACGAATTGTTAGAAAGAAGGTCGGTTGGTTGGTTGGTTTTATGTAATATGAAATACGGCAAATTAACAAATAGGCAATCTGCGAAGAGAGAATGCCTCCGAGAGTACTTTCTACGGGAAACTGGCCCCTTGTTCCATGTTAAATGCGTGAAGAAAACTACGTGGCCAGCCCGTTGGTAAGGTACGAAGCAACGACTAAGTGCCAGTGTTCGGTGGTCTCAAACACTTGCCGAATAGTAGGCGTTAGACAGCCATATACATTTGAAAAGAAATTACTTATTTCCAAGAATGTACAGGGATTTAGAGCACAAATACTTGCCCGAATTTATATTTTCTCCAATTTTGACAACAATGAAATTTACTGGTGTAGATGTTTCATTTATAAACGTGAAATCAGGCGTGATTTCTACTGTATATCAATTAACATTGAAATTCCTATTTATCTTAAAAATATGTATTTACGCTTTGAATTTAGTTACCAATGACGAAGATTTAGCTCTGAATCTTTGCGATTACTTTGGCGTTTTTAGGGGAAATAGTGCAAACGTTAGAATAATGAATATTGTATTAATGGCTGGGACGCTGTATTACCTATTAGTTTGGAATTCTAAAGGAATTAAAAACATGTTTGCACAAAGCCACTCTAAATGGGTAGAAATCTTGAATAATCCCTATTTGAAATTTCGTATAAGAAAAATATTGAAATTGCAAAATTCACTTATTGTATTCTGTATAACTCTGATAGGGATAGCAAGTATAAATGGCGCATTTGACAATGGGCGTGTATACTTAAAGGGTAGAAATGGTAAATGGTCGATCAGAGATTCATTCTGTATAATTCAAGCGACATTCTATCATCAATATTTCTTGATGAGTACGTGTGCTCACATAATCTTTGTTGTAATTTTATGCGAGCTGCAAAAGTTACAATGTTGCGTCATTATTGAAATTGCAGATATCGAAAATAGCAAAATACCCGTGCAAACAATATTGAAATATTTGAGAAATATTAAAGAAAGCTTAAATTTTTCAAATGTCATTCAAGAACTGTTTTTATTTGAACTTTTCTCAATAGTTTTATGCATTGAATTTACTTTTGGAAAAACTTTATTGTTAGAAAAAGACATCGATTCTACGTTGAAGATCCAGATGATTATCAGTATGACTTCTGTATCAATTCTATTGTTCATCTATTTATATTATGTGTCAATTACTGCAATATTTGTAAGTAAAAGTATTTTGTTTTTAATTAATTATATTATTTAAAATTTTTCCGTGTCCATCTTGGGTTCTGCCAGTTCCTCTGGGCCGATCTCTTAACCAGACTTACACACCAGTGGCCGAGTGGATAAAACCATTAAACATTGGTAGTTGGTTATGGGTTTACTCGCCGCCAATAGCTCGGCCAGTTGGAGTTTTCCAGTTCTCGTTTGTAACACTTAAATAGGTGTACCAAGGGGAAATTTCTATGAGAAAGTCCCCCTTGGCAGATCACCGAAGTGTTGCTCTCACATATACAAACTAAAAACATTCAATAAATTTATGAATTTTATATTTTAAGTAAGAGTTATTATTCATTGTCTACACTCTAGACCAGTGATTCTCAAAGTGTAGGTCGCGACCCCCAAGGGGTCGTGAAAAATATTTGGGGGGTCGCTGAAAAATTGATGCCAGATCAATTTTTTTTCAAATATTTTATAAATTTACTATAAATTCATGTTTAGAAATAATAGAATTTAAAAATATATAAAATAATTTTTACTTAAATATATTGCGCATATAAACAATAAAAACAATATAAATATTTAAATTCGAGCCTAAATATAATATTCATAAATTTTTGCGCTATTTGGAAATCCCCGAGTGCCACTCTCCGCCTAAACTATAATAGAACAGCGTTGTCATTTGGAACGGTGTTCGCTAGCAGCGTTGCGTCTGTAGGCAAATCAAGTTAGAAATACAGTACAGTAGAGCGTCGTTATCCGAAAATCGATCAACCGAAAGCGTTTCAGTCGGCAAATTCTAATTTCCGCTAATGCTGTGGCGCTGCAATATTTGGCTATGTCTTGGGATGCTCCGATATTACTTTAGTTTATATGCGTTTTTAGCTGGCAGCACTGGCGCGACCATGAGAGAGTACTTAAGGAAGCAGCAGTATTTGAATGAGATATTTTTCCCATCGTGAGTGGTAAGGTTTGCTTGTTTTTCTGAAAACTGTGTTGTGCTGAATCGGAACGTTTTGAGACTACACTAACTTCCGAAATATAATGTTTTTTGTTTTAATATTTTTCAATATATTTATTTTGTTTGTGAAAAATAAAGAAATAATTTTTAAAAAAAATTCATTAGCCTTAACATTGAAAAAAATTCAACGAAAAGCGACACGCTTTGCGTTGAATTTCTCTCTGTTGCGACACGCAACAAAGAGAAATTTCAACATGGAATAGATTAATTACACAAAAGAAATTAACTCCTCCTGAATTTAAATTAACTACTCCCTCCGGGATGTTTTTCTACACACACTCATTCTTTGGGATCCTTTGAAATTTTTAAGTGCAAAAGGGGGTCGCGGACCAAAAAGTTTGAGAAACACTGCTCTAGACTACATTTTAGATATAATCTATGCTGAAACGTTTATAGATAAAATACCTATATTTTTCAACAAACACAATAAAGTTACACTAAATATGAATGTAATTTAGTTACATGAAGGATATATAATTATAACATAAACTATTATATACCGTAAATGATGACCAATAATATTATAATGCCGTACTTGATGCATATATTTAGGCATTATTCAATAACTTCCTAAAATTTCATTAAGTGTGTTATTTTCGTGCGTTTAACCCGCGGGAAAATTGGTAGAACGAAAATAAAACCTCTGCATAACTCTCCCATTGTATAATCTGTGCTTATGGAACAGAAATTACAAACTGTTCTGTAGGTACCAGTTGGTTCGTTTTTTTAATTCAAAATAAAGCTAACAGTAGCTGAGTAATTAAAAATAACAAAACACATAGACGGCTGGAAAGCCGAGTGATTAAGATGGTAGCCTACTGCTCTACGGAACTGGGATCACATCCGGAAGTTCGAAAACTGCAGGAATTTTTTAGGTGATCTGTCCGGATGCATCGGATTTCGTCCATTGTAGATCTGGCCGAACCCATAAGTGCCCACTATGGCGAGTAGATAAAACCAATAAACACTGGTAGTGGGTTGGCGTCTTGCCGACGGCAGGTCAGGTGGAGTTTTCAGGATTTTTTTAATATAAATAGTGGTCAGTTTTCCGTAAAAAATCATTCCCAGGTCGTCCGTGTATCGCTTTACTGGAATACAAACCAAACCGAATCTATAATGGGATTGCTTAAAATGCTTTCTTAGTGCCCACCGGGCGAAAAGAGTTTTGAAAAAAGCTAAACACTACAGTCGCCATCTACTATCTTGAAACTGAAAACATTTTGCGGTTGCCCAGGATTTTCCTTATCACTTCTTTAATGTATTTTTTCTATCCTGTGCCTAGAAAACAGTCTCTTTTCACGGTGTTTATTTCAACCGTATACAAACGAAATAAGTTCAAATTTAATTTAGTTTTAAAATTATTTCAAGTATTTTCTTAATTGTCACATTTTGTAATGAAAAGTCCTCTCATCTGTGAATTTCTCGGATTCTTTGGTCGTTTTCTAGCTTGCAGGATACCACACGATTTGATTCTTGAAAAATTCTATGATGTACTAAATTTTACTTTTCCGACTCGTTATATATAATAGAAGGAAAGTATAGCGATCGGTCAAAAATGACTTCCCAGGTTTTTATACTTTTGGACTCGGGACGTTGAAACGTCGAGAAATGTAAATAAATATTATGGGGTTTTTCTGTATAATGGATGTTAGTGTGTGTACACGTGTGAGTGGAGACGATAAACTAGAATAGGGGCGCTACCCAAGAGGCCTTTCTAGGCCTCATTTTAGGTGTTACACATAAAAAGTTTCGGAAAATTCTATGTTGCATGACCAGGTTTTTCGGGGCCTAGGGCTTATTGAAATCGAATTTTTTGTTAGATTAAGAATCTTTAAATTGGGGTTTAATTTAAACCGAAACAGTGAATTTAAAATCGCAACTTGGTAACCTGACCAATTACGTTACATTGATTACAATAAAAAAAAATAATACTATAAATTATCATTATTAATATATTATTACTATTAACTATTTTTTACTTCACGATAAGTGCTCATTGTTAATGAGAAAGTATTAAAAATTTGTGGGCCCTTGACATTTGGGGGCACAGAGCTTAAGCCTTATTAGTCGCTATGTAGATCCGCCCCTGTGCATGATCGTTCGTGAAGCGCGAACCGACGATTACCGTTCGGTGGTTTTATCCATTTACCAACTGGTGACCGAAAATAAAAGTGAACCAAGAAAAAAACATTTAAAATTGAGTAAAAATTATTAAAATTTTATAAGCAATATTGTCTGTTTAGATAATTCTGAATTTAGTTGTTTCGTTAGGCAAACAGGCTGTATTCGAGGATGTATAATGTTTATTTCAATTGTGAAGGTCTGCAAGATATCTGTATGGTAAGTATTACTAATCTCGACATTGTTTATTTATTATTTAAAAAATATTAAAATATCGAATATCAATACATTTCAGATGTACAATATTATGAATGAATTTAACGATACGAAAGTGTATTTCAACTTCTTAGGTTACTTTCCCATTAACAAACTAACTATTCTAAAGGTAAGCAATAAGTTTTTTTTATGTTTGTAGATATTCTATGACATGAAATATACCAGGTTGTTAAAAACATCTTAATCAACTGAGAAGGCTCAGGAGCGTGTTTTATTGCTAGAAATGAAACAACATTTGGACAACAGGTGCTTCAGCTGATACGCTCGCCATTTATTAAATAAAAGTTTTTCGTACAGAAAGATACATAAGGAAATCCAGAAAACTCCGATACCACATAGTAATTCAGTGGTTGGTCGAAGTAGTTGAAGAATCAACCTAGTACTCTGGGTGATACACAATCGAATCATGGCAAGCAACACCAGGAACTTTTATGGTCAGTCTCTCCCGGGTGTGTTGGGTCTCATCCCTCAACACACGGTTGCTCTCATTATGGGCGGGTTTATAATAAAGATTAGAATTGATTAGAAAGAGCTTTTTAGTGCTCACAGAGCGAAAAGAGTCAAAAATGAAAAAGTGGTTTTATATTCCCTGCCGTTGGAGTTGCAATAAAAACTGCAAAATTACATTATTATTAAAAGCAGTACTGTCTACAAGAATATAATAATGGATAATTACGTTATCCGCAATCTAGTACGAAATTCTGTAATTTCCAATGAAGTAATTGATTTAATTATACATGAAACGTTTTTGCTCCGTGAACACTAAGCCATTTTTAACAACAGCATATGGGTTCTTCCAGGTGCAAAATGGGGCCGAGTTGTGAGTAATGAGGCTTCGACATATCCGCATGGATCACCTCCGAAAAATTCCTAGGGTTTTTTGATCTGTCTGGATTCTCTCCTGGGTCTCCAGAATGATGGACTATCATCTTAATCGCTTAGTAATTTGGCTGCCGATTTCTTTATGTTATTAAAAGAGTGAAATAATAAGTTGACATTTTTTAAACATGCTTATGATTGTACAAAGTCTGTACAAGCCTGTATGCTTGTAAGAAACATGTTCAAAGCAGAAACGAAAAACTGTTTTGTCACTAGTTACATAATATAATCTGAATAATGCATAATTTTCGGCGTATCGGTAGGTAAATTCTAAACCAAAAACAATATCGTATGTCAAGGGTATTTTGGGCACAAATTTTCTCTCTGTGCAATCTTGATGTTTGTGCACTTGTGCATCTTTGACAGATCGTCCACGTGTTGCATTGGTCTATTTCACCAATTCAATCCAAAGAATTTAGATAGAATTAGAATGAAATGGGGCCGGATAAGTCTGATCCTAGATGAAGAAGCTGAGACCGTTCTGTGAATTTAAAGACAAACACAGTGTGAGATAGACCAGTCTCGGCCTTTCTGCTTCCATGTGAATGAAAAGTCTCCATATAAAACAGACCACTGATTGATTGTACTAAGATGTATAGGAGCAGAAAATCGCAGGCGTCTGTATTTCAAATTAATTAAATGCTAATTCTTGGGTTCCGGGTCGGAAAGACTGTAATCACAGAAATTATTCGTATGTTTTAAGACCAAATGACAGGCACAATCTCTCAATACACGATCGCCCCTATTGTGGACCTGGCGGAATACTTGATAGATATGATGATAAGGTCCTCCTAGTGCTCACATGACAGAAGGAGGCAAAAATGACACTCATACATCATATTCTACGACATAGAAATGATTATAAACTGCATTCTTTGTCTAGGTGTGATGACTTTTGCATTACCCTCTATGTATATTTAATAGTATTATGTTATAAATAATATAATTAATTTTTTTTAATCTCTTTATCACGATGTAGTGGGATCAATCATACACTAGGCAGTTTTTCATTCTCTATTTATTCAATTTCAGTTAACACGCCTTCCGGGCTCACAATGCCCTTCTTCACACGATTGATCGCACTACATCGCGCCAAAGAGATAAAGAAAAAGAAGAAAAGACACGGTTTCAAATTTACAAAGAATAATTAATTTTGTTTCTTTCAGATGATTAGTTACTTTTTTACACAAGTTGTGGTTGTTGTCCAATACTCGAAGGATGCGTCAAAAATTTATATATAGTAATGTTTAATAATGTAATAATTCTATTTGTTAGAGCTTTCTTCCTTTTAAAAGATAAATTACGTCGTAAAGCACTATAAACTTAATTCATATTTTCTATAGGTAAAAAGAAGCAAAAGGATTGGTTTAAAAAAATGAAATTAAAACAAATAAATATTTAGAAACTTATATTAAGTATATCTGTATATTGTACTGCTGTGTTGTACTATGTATGTGGGTGACCGTTCCACGTGCGGACAGTTCCAGAAACGAACTATTTAAATTTCACAACATGTATTTCGTCAAGCGATTTTCCCATGTTTATTGCTAAATGAGCCATGTACGAAATTTGCGGCACGAACTTCAGCAAGAGGGCGCAACCACGTGAACATACGAAGTGTTAAATCAATTTCAGAAGTCTTCTTTAACCTTTTCAAGCAACACTTGTGAGATTCTCCGTCAGAATATTTTTCAGCATTCCAATTGAGACTAGACCATGAAGAAATACGTCTATTGGATTGCTCGTAAGTTTCTGTTACGTTACTGTTAAATCACAGATTATGTCACTTGCACTCACACAACAAAACACGCACTCTATTTTTACACCCGTATATTTCATTAGCAGACGCGACCGGTATATCGTAATTTGCTCACTGGTGGAACGGATTTTGTTTACGGTGCAACAGGCTTGCATCGGCATGATATCTCTTGAAAATGAATCACTTTAAACAGTATCATTAAGTTCTCTAGGTGGGTAGTACCTTCAAAATACTATTGCCAAAGTATTGCCGAGTAAAAGTACAGAATGAGGCGCTAATCCACCAGCAACTACCAGGGTTCATTAATTTTATCCATCATGTACTGTTAGCAATCTTTTCACATTGGTTTAACCAATGTTAGCCAATATTAAAATATTTATTATTAGCATGTGTACATTAGGCATTTAAGTGAAAACTGGATATTATGTATTCAGAATGTTTATATTGTCGATGAAAGTTTGAGTCATTTTGTAATCACTTAAAGGATAAGAGTTTTATACTTTTTAGAAAAATATACATGATATTTGAATTTATTTTCTTTGGCACGAAGTATTTATATTCGAAAGTACAGTACAACGCCCTTCGGATATAGAGTTCGAGCTGTTAATAAGTTTACTCTGTTGTTTTGGAAAACCCAATTTTGATACCGACGAAATGGCAGCTTTAAAAGTTGAGCATTGTACTGTGGCAATGTATAAGTAAATTTATTCTCTATAACCTTAATTTTCAACAAATGATTGTAAATCAAAAAGCGTCCGGACTCGAAACGGTCTTCCTTACATGTCAGGAAATTGCCTTCTGTGATTGCCTTCAACGTGAAAGATGGAACTAACTATATCGAGTCTGAATGTCGAAAAGAGATTTCTCTAAGCATGTTAAAACAGCTAACGATCGTAAATTGTTCTAAAATTAAATAATTCGGATGATAAAAGTACACAAAGTAACAACTAAAATTTCCTTATCCAATAAACTTTTTTCTTATAAAGTGCTCGATAACGTTATCACAATACCTTTAGCGTAATGTCATACGTAATGCAATCACCAACAGTCAAGTGGAGGAAAACCACTGAACACTAGTTGGTCGCGGATCGTGCCTCGCAAACGGGCTATCCAGGGAGTTTTCCGGGTTTTACACTTTCGGGCTCCGGTATCGGAATTTCCTTGACCACGTGGTGCGCTAAAGACCTGCGGAATTAGACGAAAATGTTGACACATGTCGGGAAGTCGACCGCGATGTGATCGAGAAAAATACCTCTTACTATTGAAGTCCAATGGGGCCCCATTTTTGTTCGTTTGTTCGTTAAGTTATGGAATGCAACACTTGGACGATCTGCCTAGGAGATTGCCTTCCGGGAAGACTTTTTAAGGGAAACTGGCCCCTATTTAGGCGTTACAGACGTGAAGAAAACCCGGAAAACTCCACGTGGTCAGCCCGTCCGAGCGAGGCGCTAACACACGACCAAACTCCCAGTGTTCAGGGTACGAATACCGCTTGTCCACTGGTGAGCCTGTCCCATTTTTACCTAACTTCTTAACTGTTTTTTTTACTATACAATAAGTGCTCATTGTTAATGAAAACGTGTTAAAAATTTATGATAATACTTCAATTTTTTGGATCTTGACACTTGGGAGTCTTGGACTTCAGCCCTATTAGTCCCTATGTAGATCTGCCCTGTACAGGGTGATTCTCTCTCTGGGAAACTCAAACAATCCTCAATAGTTGTTTTATTCATTTGTGGCTTTGTATTAAAATTTACCTGTACTTATCTTGCACTATGCAAAAGAAGGTTTTCATAAAACGATAGTAAAAATGGCCCCGTAGAGAACCATGAAGCATTAAAAATGTTATTAAGGAATGCTAAGATTTCCTAGCAATAGAATAATCCTGTACAAAAAATGAATTTCTTCAATATACTAACATTTTAACTTCGATTTGAATCTTTTATTTCTTTAAAATAAAGGGCGTGTTACCACGTAAAGAACCCGTAACATAGCTGAGGGACCCTCCGCAAAATCCGTAACGCTATTTGTTTAACTTTCAATTACGAACCCAACACCCATAACGCTCTATAACGTATTCGCACGTAACCACTCCTAAAATTACGTAACGCTTGTTCTCGATCGATCCAGTATATTTCACTAAGAAATATTACGCTGCACAAGGTACTGGACGTTACACTATTGTACCAATTACATGTATAACGTACAGAGCAGAAACGTAAACAGTAGTATTCGCTATGCAACACTATGGAAACAATAAACATTCTGTTACCACTGAAAACGCACTCGTCCTTTGTAACGATTATTTGCATATCCACCTACTCACGTAACTTTTGACAGATAGAACCACGAATGATAAGAATAACATTGCAAAACAAATACTATTTATGTTATTTACGTAAGCAATATTTATTCATTACATTTTTATGTTGCAATAAAAAAACATTACGAATATGACACCGATTTACACACAAACCTGGATAATAACTATTGTTTGAGTAACAAAGTAACACGCCATCTGAAAAGGAAAAAAACTGTATAATTTCAAATAATTTGTAGTGATTTTTTAACATTAAATAAACAAAATTACTATTATTAATCTAAACACTATACTGTATATGGAAAATCATTATATCCAAAATTTAATATACACATATCTGTGTTCAAGTATATGTATTCATGTATATGCATGTAAAGGACTATTGTAATTAAAGTATTCTATTCAACGCTGGCTTGTCACAAACTTAGCACTCCAAATACACCCGAATTTGGTATGGCGATGTTCATAACAAGTGGAAGTCTTGCCGTAAAATAAGTCACAACTGTAACACTTTTAGCGTTGAAAATAGTGTGATTTTTGGTGGTGAAGAAACTTAAAGAGTGTGGTCTATCGACGCCTTCTTATAAATTTGGCATCCACGAAAGATATTGTAGAGGATCAATTACTTGTTTACCGCATTCAACTGTTACACCTTCAGAATGGAGTCCACACCGAGCATATTCTACAAATAAGATGTTTATTGCAGCTCTAAATATGCCATAGCAGTAAGTTTTAGTATTAACTATTATTATCTTCTTTTACTGGAATGTATTCCGTATTATCCGAAAAATTATTTTATCTCCTCTTTAATAAATCTTCATGACTACTTTATTAACAATGCAGCATGTAAAAACTAATAATTTTTCCTAAAATTTAGCCTAAATCACGATACAGCCTGAATAAGAGAAATACAGAAATCTGAACAAAACGAAATCGTTGCCTTAAAAAAGTCTATTGTTTTTAAAGTAGCTGTCTGTACATATCAATCTTAAAATACAATTAAGCTATCGAATCAACAACTCAAATAAAGAAATGATTATGTATTTAAATAATAATCTACAAATTCCCGCCATTGTCTGTTGTCTGTCCATCTTTAATCTCGATAGATGAAAGTCGAGACCATATTTGGAAAGCGTAGAACAACAGGTCCCGATTAACTACATACAAACTTCCGGACTGGACTGGAAGTTACGTAATTTCAATTCAAATATTTTCTCCAGAATGGAGTTACATAGATAACAGGCATGACTCTATTGTTATCACGAAAAGTACTGGGGCAATATATTTTGAAATAAAAAGATTTTTTTAAATGATTAAAAATTGTGGCTCAGCGTTGTGAATATGTAACAATAATTTTTGCTCGTTCACTAGTAAATTTTCACTTTCCATTGAAACTATGCTACTAAAACAGGGTGCTTTGCAGCGCTTCTACCGGTGGCTGGTATATTTAGTTTAAAATCTAGTGTTGAGACAAAAGCAGTGCTTATTCCTTTTAGAAAATTCAATACTCACCTTTAATATCGATAATTTAGTAACGGGATATAAACCAAATATATTGAAGGATAATTTCATTACTGTGCATTCGTTCATGATGTTGTACAACTGAAAAATATTGTTTCTTTGATACAAGGTTTCAAAAATGTAAAATATAATAGAATACAAAATTTCTTTACAATAATTGTTTTCTCGCAATTTTTGGTTGTTTATGAGACCTTTATTAGATATTTAAGAAAAGGGGTGAAATAGGTTCTGTATGAAAACTTTTGTATAGAAATTTGGCATGTTTCCTCTCTTAACCTCCACGGCCACCTCTAAATCGCAGTCATTCTTTCAGGGACGTTTGTTTTTGAAATTCATACAAAATAATCTCTGAACGACGGCCACATTCGAACAATAGCCATTTTTTACGTTCCCATGAATGGCATGCCAGTGTTTAGTGATTTAAGAATTAAACAATATTAATATCTTCTTTGCGCCGTATAGTTTCAGAACCACTATGCCAATTAAATTAGAGGGTATATTGTAACAATTAAGAAACATTTGAAATTGCTTACCAAATAACCTTCGTTCATGCTATCAATATGCTCGAACAGATTATAAATTTTTACATATACTTCGTTATTCTGTAAAACAATATATATATACATATAAATTAGTATTCGAAAATTAGTATATTAAATATTATAAAAATACAGCAAATAATGCTCTACTATGGCATATGAAAGCTCAACTATGGGATAAAAAAGGGCATTGAATATGTATACTTTATAATTTTCTTTTAATGCCAATGTATAGGATAAAATATCTACGCCATACCCTGAAAAAACTTTAAAATGTTGATACACTTGTCGTTATTTGCAGGCATGAAAGTGATGATTTTACGTTTCACATGCACGACAGAAATATGCAATATAATATAATATAATATAATCGCATTACATAACGTATGTAAATACGTTACCTAATGCCATTACATTATTACAGAATGTATTTACATAGTTACCTAATGCCATTATATTATTAATATTATTTAACTTATTCCATTACATTAACATATACAAATATATTAACAGTGATTGCAGAAACGCAAAGAAATAAATGAATTATGGAGAAATGTAAATTCGATAGTTATCCAAATGTCAATGTATTGTAGTACAAGAGACGTTCATTAGAAAATCGAAAATGTCATTAAATTTCGGAGGATAAATAACAGTGTAGGCTGGTAATTTTGACACACGAAACATCCAAGTCAAAGGAAACAATAACTGCAACTGGAAACTCTGTTGATGTTTGAAAATATGACAACGGATTGATAAAATGACGATACATACTAAATATAGCATGGGTGGGCAAGCAAGAGTTCAGTGAGAGCCGAAATGTAGGTTTTGCAAAATGCATGAGAGTCGCAGTTCTGTTCTGTCGTGGCGGATAGTATGGTAAAGAGCGCGATTTTATTATATAATATAAATATAATATAAAACAAATATTGAATTTTTTAAATAAACATATCTTCACAAAATTATAAAAATAAAATTGTAAAAATAATGATAAAATACAGAAATTAACACTTTCAGCAAGAGCCGCATGTAACTCAAAAAGAGCCGCATTTGGCCATGCCTGGAATATAGTATGGATAGGGCTATTTTACACTATGACTGACTGGTCCGACAAGACCGATACTATAGTCGGACCGACTAGTAGTAATAGCATTCACATTGAGTACAATTATATGTTGGTGGCCGATTCGTAAGGACCAAGAAATCCAAACTCTGATTGGCTATAGCTTCGAAGCTCTCATTGGCTGTAACTCACCGACTGCTCTTACAAGAATAAATATTTGTTGTTGGGGTATGTGAACGTCTCTTTAATCTGAAACTATGTTAAAGTATCTCACTAGATGTTTCTAATAGTAAAGCATTACGGTTGGAGACATCTTTATTTTTTAAAGAAATTGGATTACATATGCATTTCGGGTTGGTTTACATTCCCAACCCCTCTTTAGTGCTATATAGAAAGAACAAAAATATAAGTACGGCACAACATTATTTACATATCGCGAAAAGATTATCGATTATAAACTACACCTGGTTTTTTAAAGATTATTTATATTATTATTACATTTCTTTTTATATTACCATATATATTATGTGAAGTTTTATTGGTCAAAGATGGGGCCAAAACAATGTTATTCGTTTCAAGGATTTTATTGCAATTATTAAAAATATTTTCAACATACGGAAAGGCTTTGTATTTTTTTTATCTCTTTTATATTATATTTATTTTTGCAATATTGTTCATGCCAAGTATTTATTTTGTTTTTGGTGTAATCATTAAGAATAAACTTTGTTTCTATTTCTTTTAATTTGATTTTACGATTATTATTATCAGATATTCTTATATATGTGTTCGTTAAGTCCGTAACGTATGTATTCTTTTTCATGCTATCAGGAATGTAAGAGTGGTAATTAATTGTTTTATTAACATTGCATGGATTTTTGTATTAACATTCACAATATTTTCACTGAAATGAAATGGTATTTACCCACTCTAAGTGTACGAAAATTGTAAGTTTTTAATAACTTTTACAAACATTTAGATTTTTAAAATGCAATTATGTTTTCTATGTAACTAAATATGTTAACCACCATAATTTACCAAGAATTTTTTATGTAGAACACTAGAATATTATATACGTTTACATATGATATAATTACTGTGAAAGATTTTTTATGCCTATTTATGGTATATAAAATGGTTGTCATATAAAGATTTTCTTTCCGCGATATCTGAATAATGTTGTTCCCTACTTATATTTTTGTTCTTTCTATATAGCACTGAAGAGGGGTTGGAAATGTAAACCAACCCGAAATGCATATATAATCCAATTTTTTTTAAAATAAAGATGTTTTTAACCGTAATGCTGTGAGATAGTCATATAGTTTTGGATTAAAGAGACGTTCACATACAAGAACCAATAGACAGCAACCATATTGCAGTGTAACAAATATTTAACTTTTTAAATTAGTTCGACTGGAATGACCAGTCGGTCGACCGACTGCTGTTGTCGTGGTAACACGACTTGGAGTCGGACAAGTCGGTCCAGTCAGTCATAGAGTGAAATAGCCCTTAGACTGACCTGAGTACACTATAAATAAACAATCGTATGACCGAGAGTAAAGCCCTTCAAGACCTGGCCGTACTTAATAAAAATATTGTTATATTGAGGGTTAATCAAAAAGAATTCCATGCCCTTTAAAACAACACTTGTTTATATCATGCTTTAATTAAAACCAAGTAATATGCAGCGTGATCGTAAAATCTCTCGGTAGTGGGGAGGAGGTAGTGGGTAGGAGGTAGTGGGGAGGAGGAGGAGGAGCTTCCAAGAACGAAATAGTGTCGCCACACTTTGAGTGATTTACAGTAAGTTATGGCAACCCCCATTCAGCTGAGCCGCATGGGCTTGGCCCACTGCAGACGGACTTTACGCTCGCAGTATATAAATATACAGGGTGATTTTTTTTAAAACTGACGGTACTCAGAGACATCTGTAGAGCAATCTAACAGCCAGACTGTCGCCAAATTTGGGTGAGTGACTAAGGACGACATGGGAAAGAGATTCCGCGAAGAAAAAAGTAGTACCCAAATTCGCCGGTAGGAGTGGATTTGGCGCTGTTGTAGCTAAACAGCTAAGAATTTCTTGAAGGTTCACGGACTGCACTTGTTGAACGTTCACAGGGGACCGTTACTGGTAGTTAGCAGCGCCTGGGGAGTGGCACGACAATTGGAAATGACGCCTTCGACGATATGGCAAATTCTGAGAAAAGTTCTCAAGTTCTATCTATACAAGATAAGCTACCTGCAAAAATTAAAACCAAACGACCATGCTACACGGTTGACATTTGCTCTGACATTTCTTGCTGTTTCACTGCAACAGCGCCAAATTCACCTCTACCGGCGAATTTGGGTACTACTTTTTTCTTCGCGGAATCTCTTTCCCATGTCGTCCTTAGTCACTCTCCCAAATTTGGCGATAGTCCGGCTGTTAGATTGCTCTACAGATGTCTCTGAGTACCGTCAGTTTAAAAAAACACCCTGTATATTGCATTTTTTTCTTTTATTATGGGGGTAACTGCGGTTGGTACGTAGAGTCTCACATCAAAAGCATTTACCTACAGTATGTGATTTCGCCTTAATTTCCGTTCTTAATGCCAAACCAATCGAAACCGAGCTATCTGAGGTCACGATGTCTACTACCACGTGCAATTATAAACACACATATCAGAAAATTTATAGCAAAAACTAGCAGGAATGTATGAAGCACTGGTACAGACAATTAATTAAAACAATATAAATATTAAATTAATCTCAAATATAACGTATATATTATTCTAATAATTCTATGTTACTGATGCACGATTAGATGTTATGTTTGGCCACGTGGTCTGTCTTACATTTTGATAGAAATGATTTTCACACAGGAAAACTAATGACAGCAGTCAGGTTAAGAGTCTACCATTCTGTGGATCCGAGTATGAATACGGACGGGTTTTTCCGGAAAAATTTTCGGGGGTGGTCTATTATGATACGTCAGGCCCGTCCCTCAGTGCTCAACCACCCCATTGTGGGGTTGGACAAAACCCATAATGATCATCCTAAAAAAGGTCATCTTACTGTTAGTACCCACAGGGCGAAATAGTTCTTTACAACCAGATATGTAACAAATTTCAATTTATTTCGTAACAAAACACAAAAGTTAAAATTATTCATGCGTATTTGTTGCAAAAATTTTACTGCAAATTCAAACAATTTTTTGAACTGTAAACAAATTTTGAAAAATATTACTTACATCGCAAAGTAGATAAATTAAATATTTATTATACATTTATTAATTATTACTTCTATAATATTCTTGCTTGGAAAATTAGCGTACTGATAAATTATAGCATACTGGATCAAAAGAAAGAGTAAATAATATAGAGCGAATGACAAAAACAAAATAAATTAGGGAATGTCCAGGAAACACCACCTGTACCATACATTACAAAAAACGCTGCATATTACGTCACAATATAAAGCACCAGCTTTCTTCTCTGGTTTTCATTTGTAATTTAATTATTTTTAATTGTTTTAAAAATATTGATTGACTTCATCATTAAATTCAGGTATTACATACATAGATGTACAATAGACTCTCCCTTATCCAGATTAATCAAAAATGACCAAAAATTTCAGAAAACATTGTAGTCTTACCTTTCCATAAAGCAATGTGTATATTTTAAAAAATTTTACTTTCGTAATAATAAAAAAAAATTTATATTTTTAACTAATAAAATATCATAACAGATGTTGCCGGAAAAGTTAAGCAACTCGTTGCTGGACTTTCTAATTAGAGTTACCTTGAAAGTTTGTAACAAAAACATTATGCATCAACCATTGCTGACATGTTAACGATGAGGGATTGGTGTGATGTATCAGCTTGTCAGCAAATCGACAAGAACAAAACAAATAATTTTAATTTGATTCTTTGAAAATTAATTGTAATTGTAATTATACAAAATAAGCATTTTTTATATATATACAGTAGGCGTATACGTTACAGTCTTATTAAAAATTCTCACATTCTTATCCGGATCGCTTTTACCCACATTGGTTAGGATATGGGAGTGTCTACTGTATTATATAAGTAAACAAGCTGGAAAAATTTATAAACCTGATTATATAAAAATAGATTTATGTTAAAATATTTTATTTATGATAACTTTAATATTTAAATTTAAAAGAAAGAAGAAAATAACAACACGTGTGTGTAAAAAATTTATACTAAAAAGTAAATATTGAACAACCAAGATACCAGTATCAAGAGAAGATAAATAAGAAACCAAGATATCGGTAAAAAGCATCATGTATATATGGCCATTAGGAAAAGCTCCTGGCACTGGCAAGTAAGGACATCCACAGAAGGGGGAAACGGAGCACTTGCCCTCCTCTGAGATCGAGTAAAATGTTCTACAAATTATAATCGTAAAAGTGATTGAGATACGTAATGAACACGCCAGGCTACCCCAAAAGACTTGCGGCTAAATACTTATTGGGTCCCATAGCAAAGAAATTATTGAATTAAACTAAAGTAAGCGAAGTAAACAAAAAAAAAAGAAAGAAAAAACATTGTGTGAAACACGCTAATTCCTTGTGGCTCAGGGCAATTAGCTCCTTTTGCTTATTTTGCTTACATTGCCATCAAATTTATCTCGTATGTACCAGACAATATAAGTTTTGTAAATTAATAAAAATCACCATACATTGTATTCTTTCACAATAAATTTTAAGTGTTTTCATTTATATCATGACATTACTAAAGCACAATAAAATACGAAAGAAAAACCATTCCGAGATGATTCAGATTTGATCCTTCTTGCACGTAGCAATAGGAATTTCACCTTAATTCAGTACAGGATCTATCTTTCATTCTTTAAATCTATAAAATAAATTTAATTTTAATTTCTACTTACTTTTAAGGTGATGTTCGACATATGCCACAAATAAGAAAACACCAATAACATTATTAGTGTCAATATAATTAACAGAAAAAGTTGAATTCTCTTGTCTATCGCTCTCGCAGAAAGAAAAATTTTTCCTAAAATGAACTGAAAACAGAGAACAATAGTTAAAAGGTGTAACGAATATCCTTCCTGAATAACGTTAAAAAATTTCAAACTCTCTCTGGCATTTTGTAGGCAACGATATATATCTTTCAATTTCACTTCACATTTTAGATCATCTGTCATTTCTATAATAACTGAATATTGCAGAGCTTGAAATTTGCATAACAGAAAGAGAAAAAATAAGTGAAGAAGATTACTCATTAGAAGGTTTATGTGATAATAAGTGGCTTGAAATATACAAATTGAATCTCGGAATTCCCATTTGTTGTTTGCAACTATTAAATACGACACTCCGTTTGAATACCCCGAACTTATGCTAGTGTAACCTACAAGAAATATGCATATACAAAGCAATTTCTTTTCCAATTTCAATATCTTCTGCATGTGAGCTCTGAATGGAGGGTTGTTCAAAATATCCTTTAATAATACGCGATTCTTGCGAAAGAGACTTTTATACTTTTTAGAATTCCATAAAAATAAATAATGTAAATTAAGAGCCGTTACGACTAGATTAACAAATCTAGATTTGTTCGCATTTTCTTTCAAAACTGAGAAACTGTCGCACATTTTTATTGCTAAATCTTCATTGTTAAGTGTTAGAGTCACGCAATAACTCGCAACTTTCAGGAATAATAAACATTTCGTTACGAGTTCATACGAAAAGAACCATTCACTCCGCTCTGTGACGTCAAATGATATATTGACCCCAATGAATTTCATTAATGTGAACATTGGTAAGAAAATCTTGCATGGAGAAATGCCAAGGTGAAGTCCTTCATACATTTCTAATACTGGAAATTTCTACTGTTTTAGAGGGTTGTGTATAGATTGGATTAAAGTGTTGTTCTGACTCTTGAAGAATACGATCATTTAATCGGCTAATATAATCATCCAATTAGTCTGACACGTCTTAGGAGGTTGTGTAATCTACTTCCAAGCAATAAGCAAAAATTTCCATTAAGAAAATGGATCATGCTAAACGATTATCGATTTTATTCAATTTGCTGTATTATTAATAATTTATAATGGAATTTACTTTATAAAATTATGTTATGTTTACATAATCTAAATTCTTTTCAGAACAATTCATTAACTTGGTTATAAATTAAAGCATATTCGGAATATTTTAATATATTTATAATATTAAACATAAGATTTTTGAAATTCCATTTATTCATTATTGCAGAAATAACTAAAACACTCTTTTTTTAATGATATAAACGTATAATATAATGAGAAAAGGAGAACGGTTGTGTGCTTCATATCCGTTCCTTTCATATTAAAATTTAAATCTTTATTATATTCAACCATCATGGAGATATTCAGCTCTATTTAATTCTGCTCAACATATATTTTTCATATGCAAAATATTATTTAGTATAGTTAAAATATTCTAGGAAATGACTATTGACAAGCACGCAACGATCAATAATATCTTATCGGTCACGAAAGTTGCAAGCAATATCCATTCAGAGCAACTACTCCCTTCAAACGAAACGATACAGGAAGCATTTGTATAGGTAATTTCACTCTCACAGTAAGTAATTTTGTGATTTCTTTATTGAAAGTAACAAAAAGAAGAAAATAATTCTCAAAATACTTCCCTTAAACTAAAAATTGAATGTTTATTTTTGGTGACAAAATTAATATATCGCATGAAATAGTTATTTCCTTGTATACAGAATATTCTTATATTAATGGATTTTTTCTTTTTTGTTTGAATGATACCAAACAATATAATATAGCTTTATTCTTGTGTTTCTTTCCATTATTATCTTGTGTATTACGTTATATTATGAAAGTAGAAGTCTATAATTTAAAAATAATGCAAGATCGATTTATATTGTGTTCATTTGCAAATTTTTATATTTGAATATATTTATTATCATTGGGTTTACTTTGTGAGCAGTAAGAAGGCCCGTTTATTATCATAACTAATGTATACTATGAAAAAGGGGCAGAATGAAAATAGGGCAGCCAAAGAGTATAAAATGGAGAGAGACCATCCTTCAGAAAACCCATAAAAAATAATTCGCTTCATGCTGATTAAACCTGAATACCGAAAAGTGCGACATACACATTGTTTATGTTAAAATGCACGACTTAGAAAGCAGCACGATGCTTATAGAAGGTCCTTACCGTTTCTTAATATTTTGAATACCATTGAGCTGCATTTAAACGTGAGGTTTAAATTTTAGTTTTACTTTTTTCTTATACATTTTTTCTAGTTTGACGTTAGAAGTCAACCCAAAGAATTCAAAGGGGCGACAAATACTACAAGCTTAATTTCATTTCTAACACATGCAATTATCTAGAGTCGTGTTCCAAAATAATATTTTTCTAGAAATTGATTCAGGATTTTTAATCATGTTTCACGTTGTACTATACAATTAGGTGAGTGCATTTCCTTTATATCGATTAACGGTGAGATCATCAACAACGTTTACTTTTTGTTCGGTTTCAACATAACATTTCCACAATTATTTTTTAAATTAGGATAATTTATAGTTTAATTTTCTACACAATCGATTGCCACAGACAATATCTCGCATATAATTTCCTGTCACGCAGCAAAAAACAATTAGAAAATTAAATTAATGCACACTTACCGAACAGAACTATTGACTTAACAATAAAACACATAGATTAATCTTACTGATAAAAAATAAAACATATTAATATAAGACTAGAAAATGTCTTTACCATTTCTTTCTTCGAAATTTACAACCCATCAAAATAAAGTGATTTCATGGGACAAAGCATCCAAAGATAAATTGATGGTCAATGCATCGACGGCTAAGTACTCCCATTTGCACAGAAAAAATCTTTCTACTCCTAAATCTTTAGTAAAATCATACTGACACTGAACTATTATTTTCCTTCTATCTATTTTCTATCAATAAAATTGAGATGATTTAATAAAATTTTGATAGAACATTCAGGAGCAAATTTAGCAAAACGGAACAAGATCAAATTGCACCTCCTTCTGAGGGTTTTCTAGAATAAAGTTTGGTACCTAGAATTTGTAACGCATATGATTTCTTTTCTGTGTTCCCCTGTAAAGAATATTGGTACCACTATTGAATAGTAGACCGAAGAGTCCGATTTTCTTCATTATACAACATATTTATTGTATTAATAGTTGTTTTATAACAAATAAATTTGTTTTCTTTTACAGAAATTTAATTTAACGAGTATACAGCGAACATGGAACAAAAGTATCTGAACAATCGAGCTTTTAAAGTGCATCCGAAACACGAAAAACAAGACAATCAGGAACTGGAAAGATGGAATCCTTTGCTAAAGACAATGGCTTTATTGGGTATGGGATTGAATAAGAACTCGCTCACTATCCTCAACGTTAGTATTTTTACATTGGGTATATTATACACTTTTCATTACACGTATTGCTCTGTTTGTAATTTTTTCGTAAAGCCACAAGTAAAGCTAGCTTTTGCAGCATTACAATTCCTAGCATCTGATATAATAACTCTATTCTCTTTCTATCACTTTCACGCCAACAAAGGCACAATAATTCCTCAGATGAAACGATTAATCGAAATTTCTGATGTTCAAATAAGAAATAAGAAAACAGCAATTTTCATTTACTTATCGCTAATTGTTTTGGATGCGGTGATTTATTCGTTAATATACGTATGTGTAGATACAGAGAAAATCAATATATATTGGAGATTAAATACCATTTTTGGTGTACGACTTTCCGCAGAAACATCAGAAATAATCTTATGCATTGGAGAAGCTGTCTTTTCCATAGCTTTAATGTTGCCACAGAGTTTGTTGTACCTTTTCTTTGCTACCATCTGCAAAGAGATAGAAAATGCACTTATTTCTGTATCCAGACTCGTTAATATAAGAGAAGATATATCAACCAATTTTTCGGTTATTTCGAGCAATTACTTGAAAATTATAGAAATTGTCGATATCATCGAAGACGTGTATTCATTTTTGTTATTCCTGTGGTCATTTGTTATCGCGGGTAACATTATTTTCTCAGTCTACTGTTTCGTTATAAGCATTCATTCTTTCAATTTAGTCGATTTAGTCGTATTGTTGTGCTTATCTTTTTTCCCGTTTGCTCAGTTCACCGATATATGCATGACTTCTACCAGATTAACAGAAACTGCCAGGAAAATAGGTAAAGATTTGTACATTCGGTCTGTTGACAGCGAGGAAAAATCTATTAAGGAGTTTGCATACAGAATGTCTGTAAAATGTTTACAAGATTTACCTTCATTTACGGCGTGGAATACGTTATATGTAAACACTAACTTAATTCTTACAATTATCAGTGTCGGATTGACTTATACTTTAATAATGGTTTCATAATATCCAAGTTGTAGGCTATTGTTCAGTTATTTTTGATTATAGTATTAATGCATAACCTTCTATTGTTTGAAATATTCATGTATACATATATATAAAGGGTATTTATGAAATTACATGATAAAAATAAAATAATTAAAAAAGTTGTCTTATTTATCTAACAGTTGAAATAAATCAATATTGTGAGTCGCGTGTAATTGATATAAATTATTTTGATTAATGTTCCCTTAGGTAGCGAAGATGGCGGCTCGTCTCTTTCCAGCAAGGAAACAGTGGGACGCACGTTCTAACTTAACCTAACCTATTCTAATGATTTGGTTGCTAATAATTATGGTAATTTATTAAAATAGGTTAGGTTAGGTTAGAACGTGCGTCCCACTGTTTCCTTGATGGAATTAGAGACGAGCCGCCATCTTGGCTACCTAAGGTAACATTAACCATTATTTTAAATTTCACTACTTCAATTAAATGTGTTTGAATCTACTTTTTCAACTTCAGTTATATGCTGAGAAATCATAAATCTTCATGAACATTTCTACCTCAGAAAAAATTATGAAAAAGTTGCTATTGTTTTGTATTATGAAACGCCACATACAAAATGAATAAAACACAAAAGACAGGGTGCGCCACGTACCAAAAGCCATATGCAATTTATAATATAAATTAAAGATGACCCCCTCTGTAGATACATGACCTCCTCTATCTCCTTTCCGTCTTGACCTTTCATCACCAAAATTTAACAGCATCAATGTCCCTCATATACAAGCCAGCAAGCCAAATTTCATTTCTTAATATTTACTCCATCCTATGATATTATGCAAAATAGACACCAATACACACACAAACACAGATATTCACAGAATTTTTTGCCTTTTTTTAAACTTTTTTGGATTCAGGAGGTCTGAAAACATGGAAGATTTGAAAAAACTAGAAGGGTCAAATTTGACACGATTTTTATGCTCTCCCTTGTTGTGTATATGTTACCGCTAAAGTTTGAAAGCCGTTAATGTGTACATTACCTACCTAATCTCTAGATTAAGGGTGATCCGTTAAAGTTTCGAAAATTGTTCCATTTTTCAAATTACCTAGGTAATGTGCAGATGATCTAGGTAATCTGCACATTACCTACTAGGCACTCGGTAAAGTGAAAATAAGATCTTTGCTGGAACAACAGCAACGTTTCTGTACGCTTAAATTAACATAATGTTATTTATTTAATTTTCGATACCTAATGAATCAAGTTAATACAATTAATCAACAAATTACATGATAGACTCAATCATCAATCAATCAAAAAACTGTAATGCAAAAAATCAAACGGTTTAAAATATCATTACAATTAGGGAAATGGATTTGCAAAACATATGATAAAATTGTGCTTACTTATTAGTGCAATCGGTTAATGTTATTCTAGGTATACAAAATGGCGGCTCGTCTCTGATTCCAGCAAGGAAACAGTGAAACGCACGTCTAACCTAACCTAACCTAACCTATTCTAATAAATTACCATAATTATTAGCAACCAAATTATTAGAATAGGTTAGGTTAGGTTAGGTTAGATTAGAACGTGGGTCCCACTGTTTCCTTGCTGGAATCAAAGACGAACCGCCATTTTGTATACCTAGGGTAACATTAACCGTGCAATCTAAAGATTGGTGACACTTTGAGTTACATAGCAATTGGTTTTTGTGAATAGCACACCTATTTATGGTACATTTAAATTTGCAGTCACATTTTCTGAAACCCTGCCTAGTACCAAGGTATTGTTTTATTGCTGTTTGACGTAAAGATATTTTTACATCAGGGACATCTTTCGTTAAAAATCTGTCTTTACAAACACTGAATTCAGATTTTGCATACAATTGTTTTAAAATACCCGTTTTAGTACCAAGTTTATAAAAACCGTCCTCCGTTTTACTAAGAACCACAGCTAAAATTGAGCTTGCATCAGTTTTTGCTCTGTCTTCTCCGGGAAGTAGTAGGGAAAGGAAATGAGAAAGAGAACATTTTGAACTTTAACCATACGGAAGCCGTTAATGTACACATTACCTAGGTAAAATGCGGAAAACTCTTGATTCCGGACGTTAACGGATCAATCTAGTTAATCTGAATATTGGCTAGGCAATGCACACATTAACGGCTATCGAGCTTTAGCGGTAACATCAGAGGCGTAGCGTAGTGGGGGCGGCAGGGGCAGCACGCCCCGGGCGGCACTTATAGGGAGCGGCAAAATTTCGCAATAAATAATAATATATTGTAAAATACCTAAATAAAGGAGCGGCGAAATTTTCCTTCGCCCCGGGCGGCTGACACCCACGCTACGCCACTGGGTAACATATGCATAACAATAGTTAAATAAATAATTTATTAGTAGCAGTAGTACACATTCTCACAAAAATTCAATAAATTGAACAGAAACTAAAACTTAGCGTGTCACAATCCAACATTTCCTTTACAATTTATTCAGATTCATTTCATCATTCTGCATTGTATTTTGCAAGATGAAACGATATTAAACAATACAATGTCGCTCATCTTTTGTGTTTCTGTCCATTATTATCTTGCGTTGTGATGTCACAATATGAAAATAGACGCTATTGTTTAAAATATAATGGAAAATATATTTATATTGTATTGATTTTCAAATGTTGATACTTGAATATAAATATTTTATTTAATCAATATGCCTTTGTGTCAACTTAATTTAAACTTATCTCGTCTGCTAGTACTTTATCAATTAGCAGGACTTATTATTACTGGATTTCTGGATGCAGCAATTAGGTCTTAACAGAGCAGAAATAATCCAGAAATATCATTTCTGAATTGATTCTATTAATTTTTTTTAATAACGTTTTACATATCGAGACAGAAATCGACTCGACCTTTGGCACTTATTTCACGAGGTGTGTAGGAAAAACGAAATGAAGACTCTTGCAATGTATTGTCTCGATTAAAAAGATTTCGTAGATTTTCAAAGTTTCTGTTAGGTATGTGTCGTCACGTGCCAAAAGTTTATCGCCTGAAAGGCAGGATATGATGTACGATAACACTTTTCATTCTCGTTAACCTTTCACCTTTTGGGTACTTGTTCCCTTTATGTTGTTAGTAATTTGTTGGTGAAGTTGGATAAACTGAGCCAACAAGGATATAAACGGTAGACTGACAAAATATACATGTTCATGTATGTATGTACTGTACATGTTCATTCAACGAAAAGTCGAATAAAGAAATTAGTTTTGTTTTCTTTAGTTTAGTTCGGTTTAGTTAAATTTAAAGCAAAGTAAACAAATAAATTAAACTAAAGAAAAAGTAAGAAATAAAATCAGCCAACTGCCAACATTACCAAATCATCCGCGTGAGCAAGAATCTTAACAACACAGCCTTTCAGATCGCATCCCGGTTCTTCTAAAGCGCAATTCCTAAACAAAGGTGTTAATATACAAATTGGATTGGTATTCTTTCCATTAATACATGTCTTCGAATTATTATATAACTGGATTAGACAATTAACAAATTTATAACAGACCAATCCTCCATAAATGTTGCTATAAAATATTTCTATCCAGAGCAGGGGTCATCAAACTACGGCCCGCGAGGTCAGTTCATCAGGCCTGCCGCCACACTGTGCTGTGCCACAAAATATAATTATTTATATGGAAATAATTTCTTATAGATTATAGATATACTTAATATTTCCTTTACATAGTAAGTGTACGTAAAAATACCCAAATTTGACCAATTTGATTCTGACAATAATTAAGTTTTAGAAAAATTAGTGGAATAAAACATTCGGCTACATTTTGAACTTTGGATAGCAGAGCGCATTTTGTGTAAGTACTGTACAGTACCTGCAATAAAGTTTGCACGAAAAACGATTATGAGCCTGCTGCAGCGATCGTGTTTTAACTTGCAATGTCGTGTTTAATAAACTTTTATAAAAGGATACGAACATGCGTACATGGTAAGGTAAAAGTTTTCAGGACAAGGTTATATGAAAAATTGTGCAAAGTGTGCATTGGTGTACAGAAATTTATGAAAAATGGAATTACACATAGGTTTTATGATTTGTCACAAGTAAAATGACTTCTGCCTTCATAACATGAATAGGTCTCGTGTGCATTCTTCGCAATTATTTTTTGTTTGTTTTTCAATCCTTACATCCGTGAGATTGAAATTTGATCGAATATTAATATTCAGAATTTTTATTATAATGGCTAGAAAACGACTGAATCACATAAATTAATAATTAAATAATTAAATACAAAAGCAATATTTTCTACACTTTATTTACACAAAGGAAACGGTTTAGTCATTTTTGTACTGAAAGGGAAACTTTTACTTCCTTTCCCATACCCTTATCTCAAAAGTTAAGCGTCCACTGGATGTTCACCCCCTTTACTTTTGCCTGCACATCCCGTTGACGTACCATAATTCGTTCTTCTTGATTGGTTGATTAACACAAAATATAGCAATACATTTCCTGCGATCGAGGAGTTCTCCTTCGAGAATAGACGAAAAGAGAGGTCTATTCGAGCTCCAAGACCACCCGCCGTCCTGCCGCCAAAAGAGCGCCCACCGCCCGAGAAGAAAGTAACCTCTCCAGTGTTCCCAGATAGAAGAGAAGGACTTATCTGAAAGTTCAACGAACTCTTCATCAAAGTCTAGAAGTCAAACAAACCAATTGCAGCAAATTCTTACTGAGATATCGTTATAAGAGACATATTTACATTCAGCGAGGTAATATAATATTTTGTGATCGCTCTCTCTCTCACAAGTTAGGGTATTAATAGAAATTGATTTATCTCGATATTTGTAATCTTGTTTATTTTATCGTTTAATAAATTTTAAGTTTTATTCGTTAAATACGGCCTCTTCCATGACTTAAATCCAAGTCGATGTCGGAATCAGTAATGTCCCTCCTACGTTTATCGGGTGTTGATTATAGATTTTCTTTACGCATGATAGGGCGCAAAATGCAACCCTATCTGGTGTCAGGTCCCGACAGAGACGAAGATCTTACGATTTTCTTGTCTCCAACATTAAATTTAGGCCATCCTTCGACATTGACATTGGTTAACGTCTCGTGCCGAGTAAGCGGTCAGAACAGATAAACCTCTGGCCCCCGGCTTTTCACACATCCTTTGCAGAGAACTCTCTCTTTAGTCTGAACTCTCTTTTTCGAATCAGGAAAGTCATTATCCGCGTATAACTTTACCTGTTTTTCTTGTTTCCGTTTTCATTTATATCTTTTACATCAAATCTTCAGCTTTTGACTCTACAGTATTCTCAAAAAGCGATCTTGTTATAGTTTCCAACCAATTGTGTAACCTTTCTTTCTGCGAATGATTTGATTTCTGCAGGGAAGACGTGTTGAAATCGTTTGGTCTGTAAGTAGATGATACTGCATTTATTTTTTCAGATTATGAGATACTTTATTAATCTCTCTATCTGCTGATGCAGATATTTGTGTTTCTTTATCATCGTGCAGATGTATTACTGCGCAAGGTGAAAATTTCTCACCTCTAAACACTCCAGGGTCCATAAGCAGGATCCTAAATATCTTAACAACATTAACGGGTTTATCTACTGAAGTACTTCTACAGTAGGCAGTGCTAATTAATTTTATATCTGGAATTGTGTCACGAATTTTCGTGGAATATTTACTAGGCAGTTATTGCATGCTTTTGCATAGAATGTCTTGGGCATATTAACAAAAAGCAACGGTCTAGTGTTGAACTTTGTAACTGTTTCTGCGAACTCAAAGGCTAGTCTTCATAAATCTTTGAATCCATAGACAGACGTGTCCATATCTTTACAATGGCCAGCTAAACTCTCAAACAAGTGCCACGGCAATAGAAAAAAGATAGAGTAACACTTGTATATAAAGAAATTATTCCGATGTTTTAATAAACAGTGTATAATTATATAATTATACACTGTGTATTACTATATAATTATAGACTAATAGAGCTAACCCGAGTATTCTCACAAAAATCTTTGTATTTTTAACGATATATAAATAAGTTACTAATATACGTGCTCTCATATATCAAGTTGTGTTAGTGATATAATGATTTTCACAGAAGGAAACAGATACATTGGGGAGATTTTCAACAATAATTTCCGATATTGTTATCTAAGTATTTAAATTACGATACTTGATTATATCAACAGCTGTAGTGGTACATAATGCCATGCGGTTTCAAAACTTACCATTCTAGAAAAAATACGAGGTATATAACATTTTGTACCAAATTATTCAAAAAATAGAAATTACAAAACTACATTCATTCAAAAAGTTACGAGAAAAAACTGTGATTGCACCGGGGGTAATATATGTAAATATGCATATTAATTTAAGTTGGAATGAAATAGTAGTTATCTCATATCGATTAGTATTTAATTTCCTTTTTATATATAACACAATATACTTATTACAATTATTTGTTTTCTGTTGTTTGATACATTTCAATCTCTCAATACTGTTAAAATAGTATATAATAACATAAGAATTTAATATTAATAAATAAATAATAAATAAAATATCTTGTTCTCATAGAATACAGGCGGTTTTCAAATGAATTTTCACAATACAGCAGGTTGTCTCAACAAGCTTCTACGGAGTGTCGCAATATTCTACAATAATCAATAAATTACATAAAATTTTAAATAAAATATTGAGGATAACACTAGCGCCTAGATAATCTTTCGGATATCAGTAGAAACCAAGTTAAGAAACATCTAATTTATTTGGTTATAAAATGCGTATTGGAAAAAATGAAGAACACGGATTTGAGAATTAATATAAGATTTATGCCCTTTGACCAAATGTAAGTCAATATGTAATTAAGAAAGGCGTGCTGATGAAGATATAAGGGCTGGAAGTTTCGCCCTCTAGAAATTTCCAGAACAGTCCAGAACATTCGAGAGTATTCGAGAGCATTCCACAACATTCCAGAATGTTACGGGATGTTCTGAAACGTTCGGGAACATTCCGGAACATCCCAGATCATTGTGGAACATTCCATAACATTCGAGAGTGTTCTGGAATGTTCTGGAACATTGTGGACCATTCGAAGTCTTTTTTTTATGGGTAGGAATACCCATTGGTGGGCATATATAAAGCAAGATCCGTCGTGGGTTCGAACGTCAGTTTCTTATCAGTGACGAAGGGAAGAACCGAAAAAGAAGTGAAAATTGCATAGTCTACGTTTTCCTATATTTTTATACAAAAACCCATTTTACAAATAAAATTACAAAAATACCGGCAGCTAGAACGAATTCATTGTATTTGCATTATTTTCTATGGGAAAAATTGCTTCGGTTAACGAACGGAGTCGCGGAACGGATTAAGTTCGTTAACCGAGGTTCCACTGTAATAATGATGATAATAAGCGCAGAGCCCGAACGGTTAAGAGCTGAAAGTTGAAATTTGGTACACAGTTAGGGTACATCACGAGAACGTACACTTAGAAGGGATTTTTTTTAAATTTCCTTCCGCGGGAGAGAGGTTAAAACTTCCCCCACAGGGTAAGTATTAACAATGCAAGTGTTAAGAATGGAAGTGTTATCAATGGAAGTGTTAAGAGAAAGCGACGTGCAAAATTTACAGGCGCAGATGCGGTTTTTTACATTTTTCCGGATATCGAACATATTTTTAGACCCATGTAAAATTCTCTAATTAGTCTGAAAATGGGGACCTAATTCTTGCATTCTGTGAAATCGGGTAAGATTGGGTATAATGTAATAATCTTAATCTTCGCTATCGTTACTTTTTGCCCGAGCAACGCCGGGCTTATCTGCTAGTTATAAATAAACGTAAATGGAAATCTTGATGAAAATTTTAATCTGAATAATCAATTTTATATTTAAACGTAGCTTAATTTTTTTTAAATAAATAAATTAAATTAAATTTGCCCTTATTTGGATGTTACTAACGCAAAGAAAACTCAGAAAACTTCACGTGGACAGGCATGAACTCGCGATCAGCTACTAGTTTACAGTGGTTTTATGCACTCGAATACTGATGGGCTACGAGATATAAAGAAATGGGACATCGTCTCCCAGAGTACTCAAAGTATCCAGAAATCAGAGGAATTCTGCCTGCATCCTCGACATCCGAAAGAATCAGAATCCGACGAACTTACTTCGGAGTTTGAGGACTACTCGAAACATAGAATGAGTGATGCCGAAGCTTTATACGTATCACACCAAAGTACCTCAATAATTCTACTTACACTGATCACTTTACGTCATAATCTACTAGAATAATGATGTAAATACTGACATGACGTTAATGTTAAATACGTCCGTATTAAAGAAAAACGATACTTGTTCAATCAATTAAATTAAATTTATTTATCATAAAAGTTTCTGGAGTAACTTTATTAAAGGTTTCCTTTTCATTGCGTGATACACGACAACTCAGTTTACGTAAACTAAAAGAACTTCGAACAAAAGCGATATTACAAAAAACAATATCAATTCAGCCACGAATAAAACACAGAATGATGTCTAATTAAATCATTTTTTATCTTTAAATCTATTGAATTGTTTTTTGTAGAATAGAGAAGCGTGTTTAAAATTCTAAGCGATTACTTGAGTATACTGCAGGTAAGTTTAAAAGCCACATATTACTTCGTTCTCCATTCGCATCTCCCCTATTTTCTGTTTGATATTTGCAATCATTCATCTCTTTTGCAAAGCTTTATCTATACGCTAAAGGAGCAACAATAATAAACAGATGACCACGTGATGTTTTCCCAAATTCGTCAGATGTCTAACATACATATATATAACATCTGAAACACCTTAAATCGCCAAAGCAAATTCAAGAAATATTGATCTTCGTTAATACATGGCCATTTATAATAATTGAGTATATCAAAAATTTACGAGTACATTTATCCATGGTAACATCTACTTGCACCCACAAAGTATAAATGCTCTGCTGTCTTGACATGCTCTTGTACATGGCGCAGTTATCAAGATTTTTGTAGGAATAACAAATAATGCGTGAAAAATTGACTGCAATACAATTACGAAAACGATTTTAACGAAAGTGGTGTAAACAAATATATTATGAAATGCGATAATTAATAATACTAATCCAGTTGAAATTCCCCCTTTGAATTAACGGGAAACCTACGTGGCATAAATTATCCTTTAATTTTTCTTCAGTCGTTGCTTGTGGTGAAGTAATGAAAGAATAGCATATGTGGGTGGGATAATTGACACAAAACCCGATGCAGAGAGTCAAGCTAATTAGAGACACAACGTCCAGTTTGATTGCTCATAAAGACATGAATCCGATCGTCTGCACGGTGATGGACACGACACAGAAAGAGACGATAAGAGCGCAACGCATGTTGGGAACCAAAGAAACAAAAATGCCGAAGATTAACAAGGAAGTGATCGAAAACAATTGAAACGTTATCTGTCTGATAACGATTCCTTGCTCGATCAAATGTGCTATCAATGTACAGATTACAACGGAAAATGGCGCTTCTTCCGCTATTTTCGATAAATCATTTACTAGTTTGAATTCAGTTACTCTACTTGAAACATTTTTCGCTAGGAAAAAGAAATGACTGGCGACAATATCAGTGTAATTGTGATTAAAAATAATATCATTGTTAAATTGCTTGGTTTCGATGAATTTCAAGAAGACGTTTTTAAGAGCATTCATAAAATCCTGCTTTTGAGACAGATCGTAATTCCTCAAGGAATACAATGAAATGAGATGATTTTGGAATTTCTTAAAATATTTTAACCAAGAAAACTCGTACTGGTATCCGGCTATATTTTCAATAGTATGAAATTTCTGCATGAAATCATGAACTGACTGTTGTACTCGTGGATTAGAATAATCTAAATTTTCGTTAATTACGACGTGCACCGTAAAAGGGTATTGGGTAAAATATTTATAGAAAACATGAAATCCCTGTGTAATTTCAGAACTCTCTGAATTGAGTTTGTAAACATTCAGCCCTTTTTCTAAGGACATAACATTCCATATTCCTGTCAACAATAACATAAAATATGAAGAGATGATAAGTATTTGTGATACAGGATGAAAAATAAATGTTGGAAATGAGTCTCTGAAGAACCTCATAAAACAGTCTTCATTTTCTTCCTTGTAATATTCACTTTTTTCAATAGTTTCTGTAAAATTAAATCATTTTCTATGGATGATTTAAGTTGATTTGTATGATATTTTTTAACAATAAAAAATTTTACGATTTAAAGTATTATTGACCCTATAATAATTAATAGCATAATTTTACAGAAATTTTACGAACCAATTAACATTAGCTTTTCAATATAATAGATTTATAGGTGGAAGCGCTCGGATGCCGTAACAGACTAATTCATAGTTAACTAGAGATTACAGTTTCTTTAGAATTAGAAACATAAAGGAGCTTACATTATCTTTAAAGAAAACAAGCAGTATACTTCTATACTCACAAGGAAACTGTCGGAGTGTCTTTTAATAAATTTTAATATTAAATATTAACAATTAATTATTAATTATCATTTAATATTAATAATAATTATTAATAATTATTAAATTAATGGCGATTTTGATTTGGAAACCATCATATTAGTTTTTGATACTTATTTTATTTTAATTTCTTGTTGTTTTTAGTTTTAAACGCTATATTCTCTATTAAATATGTTATTTGTATGCATTTTGGAGTTTGATTTAAAACGAATTAATTGGATTTACATTGATTCATATTGAAATAATTGTCTCGGATTTTGCCGATTATCTTCGGAAAGATTATCAACGAAAACGGAGGTATCACTGTATTACGTTTACAAAATAATATAATAAATAAACTGAAATGCATGTTATAAAAGATTAGATATATATATATATATACTACTTTAACAATGAAATATAATATAAAGAAATTAATCGAAACGTGATAAATAAATACATTTTAATTGATATATTTAACTGAAAAGTTATTTCATTCACAAATTAATAGATGGCAACTATTTACGTGATATTTTTCAACATAGCAAAATAAACAAAGAGTTTGTTGGCATCGTGCACATTTAACAAATCGAAGATTTTTTCGATTATTCTCAACACACTTTAAACTGTGTTTAAAAAAGGGGGATACTATAGATTACTAGCTATGGAATTTCAGGACTTTGAGTATATATCTGAACTGAGGGGACCGAGACGAGTTCAACGATACCCTACTTTTGGACCAGAGACAAAAAATAAGAAAGTTATCATAGTTTTTAAGTTATCATACTTTTTTAATGCTTTCATACAGACGGCACTGTAGTTGCTAGTGCTGCCATCTCGCGGTAAAGTCGTCAAACAAATTTAAAAAAACACGCTGAAAGACAAGAAATTGCACGAACAGTCGAACGCCACTTCCTTTTTTTTTTCAAGAACTACCGTAAATCATTAACTAGTGAAGTTAACCTCTTAACAGTGGAACAGTCAGACGTGGCGCTACCACTTAGTTGTGGAGAAGAAGCATGGGAAAATTTTTAAGAATTTTCCCACGCGTTTTTCTCGTTTCCGATTAGAAAAAAAAATTTAAACAGTTCTGTCTAGTAATGAAAAAATCGTTCTTTATTCTCACATAATTTTTTTTATATGTGAATTTTTTTCGCGGTAGTTTTTTGCTAAAATTTTTTTTTTCAAATTTATATTAAATTCTTTTTTGATTTTTTATCCGATACGATTTTTTCAAAAGTTTTGAATTTATTTTCAATTTTATATAATTTTTTAAAGTTTTAGGCATTTAAGTAATAACGATTTTTTCCAACTTGCGAATCAAATGCAAGAAAATGTAATTGACAGTTAACGAATTTCATCCACAACGGTCGCTGACGTAAAAGTTGTTACGTTTTATAACTACGACGCCAATTAGGAATATTGATTTTTTTAAACCAATCACATGACAGCGGGAAATTTAAATTCGATTAATGTCGATAGATGGCCGTGTAAAATTTCATATTTGTTTTAATTTTCTCTCTTTTATTGTAATTTCTCGAGAACTAAAGGATATTCCAAAACAAAGTTGGAGAACCCAACTACTCGTGAAAATTCTACGACTTCACGAAATGGTACGGGTATTTTATAAGAATATTTTAACGACTATAGTCGTCCCTCACCACTGCCACTCGATCGCCTTGGACGACTATTCTCGTCCCTCACTGTTAAGAGGTTAACCTCTTAACAGTGAGGGACGAGAAGAGGTTAACCTCTTAACAACCTCTTAACCTCTCTGAAGCGAACCCTCTCAGTGAAGCGTGTTTTAGGGAAGTTATGCTTTTTTTTCTGATGCATGCCAATGGTGAAAATCGTTTTTTAAATTAAATATCGGTCAATGACGATAACATATGTTATAAATATGAAAATGAATATAAAAATATTTCCACACTTTTCTACTGTTTTGTTGTTTCTTAAAGATTAATTTATTAAAATTTATTATATGTAAATTAAGTTTATTTACAAAATTACTAATATTTTAATTCGCTTTAATATTTCGGTGTAAATTTGAACAACGAATTTTAAAATTTTAAATAAAAGATATACTGAAATTTTCTTTTATTTACAATGATTGCGTCACTTCTACAGAATGTAGAATACGAGACAATTTTCACCCACATTTCAGTCTGAAGAAAGGCGCCAGGCGTCGTAGTTGTAAACGTAACAACCTTCACGTCATCTATTGTTGTGGATGAAATTCGTTAACTGTCAATTACAGATTCTTGAATTTGATTCGCAGGTTGGAAAAAATCGTCATTACTTAAATGCCTAAAACTTTAAAAAATTATATAAAATTGAAAATAAATTCAAAAGTTTTGAAAAAATCGTATCGGATGGAAAATCAAAAAAGAATTTAATATAAATTTGAAAAAAAAATTTTTGCAAAAAATTACCGCCAAAAAAATTCACATATAAAAAATTATGTGATAATAAAGAACGATTTTTTCTTTACTAGACGTAACTGTTTAAAATTTTTTTTCCTAAACGAAAACGAGAAAAACGCGTGGTAAAATTCTTAAAAAAATTTCCCATGCTTCTTTTCCACAACTAAGTGGTAGCGCCACGTCTGACTGTTCCACTGTTAAGAGGTTAAAGAAAATACATTTAAAATGGAATATCGTAAAATAAAAAACAGAACAAGCCAAGAGACATATACATACAGAATTAGCAGAGTTAAGAACAAAATTTCTTCTAGAAGGGCCATGGAAAAGTAAAATTAATAACCCAAAGACGGAAGATAAAGACAAGCAAAAGCCTAAAGTAAAGTAACTGCACTCCCATATATCAACTGCCTGTATGAAAAAATTAACAATGAATTAAAAGAAATAAACTTTAAATTAGCATTGAAGTATGAAAAAATCTCTACTAAATTAAAACGTCTAAATTTTCCAGAAAATCAGCAAGCAATATCTGAAACTAAAGACATCGTATATCAGATTCCTTGTACAGTCCTTGCAGTAATAAAAAATATTACATAGGCGAAACCAAGAGAAAAATGAAAGTTAGATTAAAAGAACATATTGCGGACAAATATAGAATTAACTCTGCTTTTCATGACCACTGTACGTTAAATGACTGCAACATAGATAAGAATAACGTAAAAATCCTTCATAGAAAAAAAGAAACATAATCGCAAATTTAAAAAAAGTATAGAGGTTCTTAAAAACAAAAAATGCATAAATAAAAATTTAAATATAAAAATAAATGAAAATTGGCTTGAAATATTGTAAATCAAATTTATTAAAAAAGAATTTCTAATCATTGAATTTTTAAGTCAGCAAAGTAATAATCAATCAAGAGGTGGTGTGTCCACCATGTAAAAATACGGAAATTAGTACAGTTCTGCGCAATAAAATTGAAATGTAATATAAAAAGAAAAAACAGCATTTGAAAACCCGGCATCGCTTCTCGTTTATTTCCTATTTCATATTTGCATTCATTTAACTTTTTCGCAAAGATTTATCTATTTACTAATGGAGCAACAAAAACAAACAGATGACCACGTGATCTTTTTCGGGTTTTGTCATGTCTAACACATGAATGTCGAGTTTTTTTATTATGGAATACTTGAACAATGTGCCAAGATACTCTTTGCAGATTGCTCCAGTGTTGAGTTCCTTACTCCATCAATTTAATCCAAACGTATTTTTATTGGAAACAAATTTTCAAATAATTCATAAAACGTTGCTATTATAATTCCACGTAATAGTGATTTTAATATAAAAAAACAGTTTAAATTTAATCAACTGCTTCACATTTATTTGCTCGTGATTCCTAAAAATCTTTGACAGCAAGTAATTTTTCGTCATTCCTTGCTCTACTTTCTCAATCCAGTCTGCAATATCTTATTTACACCTGTTAAAAAGCATGTACAATATTTTTAGTACGGGAGTTTTTAAGCTTTAAATAACGTTAACAAAATCGTTTCCCGCACAGGCTAATATCCACATATACCAGGTATAGAAAAACAACCGAATGCTTTTGTATTTCTCGAAGTTTCATGGTCCCCTGAGTTCAAAAGTATAAAATTCTTGGAAGGTCGTTTCATGACCTTCCACGATACCTTTCTTCTTTTTTATGTAAACACTCCGTGAAAGTAATTAATATGTATGTATCGTTAACAACTGTTTCGTGTTTGTTGTCACATTTACTCAAAAATACTAGTATATCTTACGAAATTAAGTAACTTTCACTTTTTACGTTTACAACAAGTGGATATATATAACATAAGTTATAATTAAATCACTGAAGGCATAATATTAACTATTTTTATAATTTCTAATATTCAACAAAATCCCCAGTAATTAATGCCAGTTTAATGTTGCCACAAAATTTACTGTATGTTCCCTAAGTTCAGGAAGAGATTGATCTGCAAAGACATTAGATATGCATTTATTTTCAAATTCAGGTTAGTTAATTAATACAATCCGTAGAAATTGTCGAAATTGTTCAATAAAAAAATTCATTTTTGTTAATTCTATGATAATCATTTGTTACTGCGGGTAACATTATGTTTTCATTGTACTGTTTCTTTATAGATATTGATGCTTTTTATTATATTTCAGTCTATTAGTAAGTTTATTTCTGTTTCCGTTTTCTCAGTTTATCGATAATTGCTTGGCTTCTACTACGTCAACAGAAACTGCCAAGAAAATAGGTAAAAATATGTACAGTACATTTCATCTGTTTACAACGAGAGATGATGTGTTAGATCCTATTATATTTCTTGGAAAAACTGTTGCTAAGGAAAATGTCACTACAAAATTTTATTCGACAATCGATTTCTAAATTTAATGTTAAGTCAAACAACACGAAATTTTAAAAAGTCATTCAGACGAAGAAAGAAATATAATTTGGAATAAATAAATATTTGAACCAAAAATGAATTTCTTTTCGTTTTATAAAAGAATAAACAAACAGGTGCAATATTTTAATATAAACTGCATATACTGTAGAATATTTTCAAAAACATTATACATATAATTCAGCAGTTCTTTCTGCAAGTTAAATGTGAAAAATGCTAAAAAAATGACGTCTAGTAAAAGCCAAGCTGTGCATTTTTACATGATCATGATTTATTAAACAATAAGAATTAAATTGAAAAATGCAAAATGACAAATATGAATATATTGTAGAATCAATAGTAAATGGAAGAAAATTAAAAAACAAATTAAATAGCAATGTATCTAATATTTAGAAAAATCAATAATATTGGAAAGTATATGAAACAATTAAATACTTATTCGAAAGTGTACACTATTGCTAATCTGTCCTTCAATAATTCGTCACATTCCGATTAGTCGTCTATGCTCTCCGTTTTCATGAAAATGTTAATTATATCATACATCCTGTTCTCCCTCTTTACTCGGATAACATATTTCGTGTACAGTATTGCATTTCAGCCTTTCTGCGAGAATGATCGGCACCGAAAGACGACAGATCACGTCATACATAGCGTATTCAATAATGACAATATTAGTTTTATCGTTTAAAAATTATTATTAATTACGTGACAAAAACAGAAAATTAAATTACAACACTATTTAAGAGAATTTATTTCTTTAAGGATACGCGACAATTGGGGGTTATGTTTAGGGGGATACTTCCCAAGAGGACGTTTATGGAAATCTGGTCTATATGTAAATAGTAAAAACGTGAAGAAAACACGGTAAACTCCATGTGGCCAGGCGAGAACCCACAACCATCAGTGTTTGGTGGTTTTATCCACTCGATCACTGGTGGGCACTACTTAAGAGTGATGTTAGAAAAAATAATTGTTTAGTGTTTCCAGCAAAATGTGAACATAATGGCCGTACCTGGAAGAGTCGTATTATCTCGCGTACAAAACAACACGAATATGCTGACAAAATCTTACAATCGAGTGCAGTTTGAAATTTAAATCGATGAATTTGAGTGTAATTTGTGTACTGAAGACATTTTTACTAATCAAAAACCAAAATACAGAGAATTTAGATCGTTAATAACATTAGGACGGTTTATAGTTTAATATTATATTGTTATGCACACAAAACAACCTGTCCACAAGTTATCACATCGATGAAGCGCAGTAATTGTGCAGGTTGTTTTTCTTTACGCATACGGTCGTATTTTGATTAAAACACTTCTCTTAATAATTGCTTAACGATATTGATTTGTCTCTCATTTAAACGTTACTACATTTGTCGTCACGTTCTTTCTTCACAAGTGATTTCAACAAGGTAAGAAATAATTATCGTTTTCGGACGGGTAAAACTTAATAATACATTGGTATAAATTTCTTTTTCAAGAGAAAAATTATGACATCTTTGGTGGTAAACGTACAATCAAGAGTAGTGCAACTGACGAATGGGCTAACGATTTCATGGAAATTTTTATGTTAAATATGAAAATTTTAGGTCTAAACATACAAAACAAAAGGTTATCGCTTCACAGTATCATTTTATTAATAATTCAAAAGATTTATATTGTGTGGTATTGTTATGTAACAATTATTAAATTTAACGTTAAGTATTCGGTGAGTGAATTGCTAAATATATCAGTTTATATATTATTTCTGATTATATCAATAATTGCTTTCTATTTATTTGTAATTCACAAACAAAATCTTGTGTGTAATTTGAAAGAATTGTTTCTTTTAAGAAATTCAAAACAATTAAATTTCAAAAGAGTCGTATTATTAATGGCTCTAACCTGGATCCATGCTGTAGTTTATATAGTTTTTTTCTTACTTGTTATTATTCCAACAGAAAAGGAAATAATAATTAATTCATTTCATGTAAGAACAATTTTCGGAATTACAATTACGGAAAATATTTTACTTGTAATTGTAATTGTCTTAGAGATATCTAACGCAGTGTTCTTAACAATACCACAGCATTTCTGTTTCATTTTATTCATTTCGATCTGCAAAGAATTAGAAATGGAATTTGTGGAATTGTTGCGTAAAATAGAGAATTATACACGTGAAGACTTCTGCAAAAGAATTTCTGATTTGCCTATAAAAATTTATGAAGATCAAGACAATCGTAGACAATTTTGAAGAATTTCATTCGTCCATGTTGTTAGTTTGGACAACTGTCGCGGGAGGAAATATTGTTCTGTCTGTTTGTTGGTTCATTGCCTCGTTATCTGGTTTCGAGAGAAATCACAATATTGGGATGTTAGCCATAAATTTATTTTTATTCTTCTAATTTATGAATGTGTGCTTCGCTGCTTCACGTATGTCTGAGGCTGCAAGAAAAATCAGCACTGCCGTCTACACAAAATCTCTTTTTTGTAATGCTTTCGTGCAAGATTGTGCATACAAATTTTCTATGAGATGCCTTGAAGAAATCCTTCAGTTCACGGGACGGGATATATTTGTTGTCAATCGTGCTTTGGTATTCACTATCATTGGGATAGCAATTTCTTACGCTATCATACTAACGTAAACAAAAACGTGGTAATTTTTCGGAAGTTATTTTGTATGGACGTTTGTTAAAATGAATTTGTGAAAAAGCTGAGCTCCGGATACAAGTCACAGTTAATGGCTATTTCACTGTATAATAATCGAACTTTTAAGAATAGTGAATGAAAATTAAATTATTAAATAAGAAGTGTTTCAGTTATTTTAATTTATCCCCAGAAAAATAGTTTTAATCACGGTTATTTTTAATTGAAATTATTTTATTACATAAACTACATATCCTGTTCATTATATTACTTTCCTGTATGAATGTTGCTAACAAGAATACGTAAATATATGATTTTAGAAATTTATATGAAATTTGTTATAATAAGTACTGAAATTTAATTTGTAATTTGACTAAATAAATAAAAATTTCAATTAAGAACTTTGTTATTAGTTTGCAGCAACAAATTTACATTATACATTTTAACAAAACTTTATCGATTGTTACGTCCATAGAAAGAATAAAGTCAACGTTTGTTTAACGATATTGATTTGTGTGTTCTCATTTGACACACATACATTGGAATATTGCTACATTATTTGCAAAAGTCTACTTTGAAAAATGAATTTATCGAAAGAGAAAATATTATTTTCGGACTATTAAAAATTCATAATTCACTAATAAAAATTAATTTAAAATGTCTAAGTTACAAGACATATTGTAAGATAATAATTATTTACAATATAAATTTTTATTTCCACAATATGAAAATTGTTAATAGTTTGTCATTGGTTTTTATTAATCAAAGATAAGGCTAGTACACATCCGTTTTTGTAATAACTATTCCATAGAAATATCAGTTTTTTTCTTCTGTAACATCACGGCATTTCTGTTTGGTAGGATTTGTTTCACTCTACACAGAATTACAAACGGCATGTGTTGAATTATTACAGAAAACAGAAAATTATATACGAAAATACATACTGCAATTTTCCATCTGCTGGTGAAATTTATGAAGGTTAAAACAATCGTGGGAGATTTTGAGGTTTTATTTTTTTATACTGCTAGTTTACGTAATTTTCACAAAAAATACAATTGTTTATTGGTTTTCTTCTTTATATAACATAGCGTTAAGTGACGTTAGCGGGTATATCATACTAAATGAATTTTCATTGTGTAATTTATGAACATCTGTCACCGCTTCTCGTGTATCCGTTATCTTACATTTAAAACTTTTTTAAAGAAATTTAATAACAATGAAATTCGTTCAAATAAAAATCGACGCATTTGACAAAAAAGTGATTGATATAACAAAAAGATGCTCTTACCTCTCTGGGAAATGCGGAATCGAATTGTGACAAGTTAACTCGCCATCAATATTTATGAATGTAATTCCCGGATATATTGGACGAGACTCTCACAATTAAGTAACTCCTATTGCGAGCATAGCCGAATTAATGATTTCAATAAAACATGCCCTATTACAACCGACACTATTTACAAATCATTCGACTATGTTAAGAATCATATCATTTATTATTATACGATTTAGATATATAAATTTTCCAAATGTAACTCATTTTCATACGCTGTTTAATAAATGTCTTGAGTATATATTTTGCATGTAAATCACATGCGAGAATGTAAAAAATTCAAACGAATATTGAAATTTATTTTCCACATATTTTATGTTTACCAGTCGTAATAACAATATATTTTCATGCGACTACACGCTATTGATTAGTGTTTCGGTAGCAATAATACTAGTCAATATTTCTTTAACGATATTAATTGTTTCCCATTTCTCACAAAGACTTGTCAACGTTGCTACATTTCTCTTCGCGGTTTATTTTCAAAAGGGAATCTATCGAGGTAACGAATAAGTAATTATTTTCGGAATGAAAAAATTTTATAATCTGTACAAATTTTTTTTTACAGAGCCTAAAATACAGCCATGGGATCATCTGTGATCAAAATACATCCCAGAATAGAAAATCAATTAGATCAGGTAACATTTTCGTGGAAAGTTCTTTTTGTAAATATGAAAATTTTAGGTCTAAGCATACAAAACGAAAAAGTGTCATTTTACAATGGGTTTGTATTAATTATTCAGAAAATATATATTTGTTGGTATGTCTATGCCGTAATGTGTAACTTCAATATTGAAAGTTCAGTGGGGGATTTGCTGAGTACCTTAGTTTTTATATTGTTTTTAATTATGTCACTAATTGCTTTCTACTTATTTATAATTTACAAAAAGCAGCTCCACTGCAATTTACTAAAATTATTACTTTCGAGAAGTTATTCAAAATCATTTAAAAACATTATAGTGTTAATCGGTCTAACCTGGATCTATGCTATAATTTATATGCATTTATTTATATTTGTTCTTGTTCCAAAATCGAAGGAAGATCTGATTAATGCGTATAATCTAAGAACATTTTTCGGAATTGCCATCGAGGAAAATAAGTCAATCTCAATTGTAATAATTCTTGAAATGATTTATCTGCTGTTTTTAATAATACCACAGCAATTCTCTTTTATATTATTAATTTCAATCTGCAAAGAATTAGAAATGGCGTTTACGGAATTGTTGCATAAAATAGAGAATTGTGCGTATGAAGTTTTTTGCACAGAAATTTCTCGTGTACCAATGGAATTTATGGAAATCAAGAAAATCCTGAACAGGTTTGAAGAGTTTTATTCTTCGATTCTATTACTTTGGACAATTGTCACCGGAGGTAATACGATTTCTTCCTGCAATTTGTTAGTTGTCGGTTTACATGGGATGGATTTACGAAGTTTTATTGGATATGCTATTTTAAATACTTTTCCGTTCTTTTTGTTTATGAACGTTTGTATCAATGCTTCTCGTGTATCGGATGTTGCAAGAAAAATCTCCACAGCCGTCTATACAAAGTCACTGTCTTGTGATGTGTCCGTGCAGGATTCTGCATACAAATTTTCGGTTAAGTGTCTTGACGAAATCCCTCATTTCACGGGATGGAATATATTCAATGTCGATCGTGGTTTGATATTTACTATTATAGGACTTACAATATCCTACACAATTGTAATAAACCAATTTTCTCAAAGTAAATTATAAAATTTGATCTATTCCTAATTCTCAGTACTTTAAATTTTCATTTTTTTTCATATCATGAAGTATTAATATAATTATTCAAAAGTTAAAATTCAATGAATAAATTAATTTTTCCTATTACTTTTGAGTATTGTTAGAGAATAAATGATGATCGTTAAATTTCAATCTATAATTGATATTTAACATAGAAAATATATTGTGATGGGGAAATGCAACTAGTTTTAGAATAATAATAATTTTAGCTTTATATAACCATGGCTATACTTGAATCGTACATTTGTACTACAGTATAAGTTAGTTTGTGTGACACCTACGGGATTATCGGAGTATTACCATATTTTTGCAAAATGTACTTATCCGTGATCTGAATGTTACGATGTGTTGTAATACGTATAGTGTAGTCTTCGTCTACTTTGTTTACAGATTCTCTTATGAGATAACACAGAGTATCAGTATAATGAGATCATTTCTAGACCTCAGAAGATGTATCAACGTGCATGATCACAAATCGTACCTTTGACTTTATTTCTGCACACCGAGCCCGAGCAAATTCCGATTTGCGGAGTACTGACATTTTCGGTTAATTCGCAAGCAATTGACAGGGTGTTAAATATCAATTGTCGAATGAATTAACTTATACTGTATTATCGTATAAAAATTATGTTTGTTAGAATTTAAGAATTAGTGTTAACAATATCAAAACAAATATAATCTTCAATAAAAAAATTGTTAATTCAGCACTTTCAATTCGCCGTTTATAGTAGCTTTGTAGGAAGTAAAGTTTTTCATTAGTAGTTTTTATATACCTATATTGAGATATTTTACCTGTGTTCATGTATGTTGCGTAGAATACAAAGAATTATGTCCTTGTCTCTTCAGAATTTACCTTCTGTTCTTTATGCCAATACGATTGTTCTTATTTAGCTACTATGCGAGAATGCATATCTGTAAATTACTGAAGTAAGTTTTTCTGAATACTTCTCTGTAGATATTACTAAAAATAGATGCCATTCTTCTCCAGAAAAAATATCAGAATACTTACCATAACGAATTAAAAAATATAAAACATATGTACATATAAACAGTATCAAGATCTCATAATTGTGCACAATTTTTTTTCCATATTATGTTCCAATTCGGTTATATAATGATATCTTACACTACGTAATTATAATATCAGCGTAATGTTGTGTGTTGTGTACTATCCGCACACTTTTCTGTCGCGTTTTCTAGTAGAACGGCAAGATAAATAAGCCAGTCACAGTGCAGTTTATATGAAACGGGCAATATCGTTGGTTTGCTTATCTAGTGTAATAAACTCGCTTTTCCATACACCATACCCTTTATTCATGAGCAGAGTTACCAGTTTAGTGGCAACCAACCAGATCTATTGTAAATATCTAAATTTGAATTAAACTATAAAGCAAAATGTATTGTTTGAGTACATTGTGTGAGTCATCAAAACATAATTTTGTGATATAAGTATACTCATACTAAGTTATTTTTTTTCATATAATTTTATTATAATGATTCAGTTAAAGATATCGCAAAATTACATTTTCAGCTACTATTTTGTACTTCGCGTTCGAATGAATACTTTTGTACTTTTCATAATTATTCTACTCTGTATGTACAAGTTCCCGTAACTAAAACTGGCTAGTTTTGGTTTTTTAAAATTCAAGATTTACAAATTTTTCGTATGGTAAAAGTATGAAAAATCATTTTTGAATAAATATAATTTTTATACAATACATCCAGCTATAAATTCAATAATAAAATCAATGGGATCGGTATACTTCGTAAAAAAATAATTTAAAAAAAGGATTATCCTTAGCTTTAAAACAAGTAAAACTACTTTGTTAATCCGACTTCGAGGAAACCACTACAACTTCAGACGGACGAACTAATAATGAAAGAAAGACCTCAGTATTTCGCTATTACCAGTTTTATGGATGAAATTGTGATGTTGATGATGAGTTGTGATGTTGATAAAATAAAACTGGTAATAGCGAAATACTGAGGTCTTTCTTTCATTATTAGTTCGTCCGTCTGAAGTTGTAGTGTTTTCCTCGAAGTCGGATTAACAAAGTAGTTTTACTTGTTTTAAAGCTAAGGATAATCCTTTTTTTAAAATATTTTTTTCATCCAGGTATATTATTATTCCCTCATTTCGATAATTTATATGCAATTTTCAATATCTACAACAGACTTGCATATTTCGTACCAAAGTACGTTGTGTTACGCTTTCCAATCGTTTATGCACGCTTTTTAACCACCATGGAAATGGTGAATAACACGGCTGTACTACATTGAAATTGATCAATAATTCTGTAAAACTTTATTGCACAAAATCAGCATTGGCGATGATTCGTGTGCATTCAATATTTTATTTTTCGAATGTGTACTGCCTACCATCAATACACAAAAGCTACACGTACATGGATTACTTTCGAACAATTTAGGATTATCGGGTTGCGAATTAATGAACTTCTACTGTATTTTATTATTAATTAATAGTTTTTATGGAGTCGTGACTTTATGGCCGAATGGCCTGGACGTAAGATGGCGGTTCTGGGACCTCCTAATGATCTGACCTAATTTATAAAACGCATGAAATATTAAGATTATTTCATTTGAATTCCACATTGAAACATTTACTTTCATATACCATTTTGTGTGCCACATTTGCTATGTATGAACTTTTACTCAATGTATTGTACACATATTACACTTGAATGTTACACTTTATTGTAATATAAATATCGCAACAAAAGCAATGTATTTGCTTATACTCGCGCAATGCTGAAAACATCTTGTTTCATACTGAACTGAACATATTATTGTTTTTAGTGTTTTGTGTATATACAGCCATATATTTATAATTTTACACATACACGCATATACCGAACTTTATACGGAGCACTACAGATTGTTGGGCTGCAATTTGAAAAATTGTACACCTATATATTCCCACTGTTCTTTGCCTGTCTGTCTTTCCTTAACAGATGAAAGACAAGACCAAATATAGAAAGCTTAGCTCAGGAGGCCCTGATTAACTATATCAGAACTTCCAATTAACCAGAAGTAACGTTACAGTGGAACCCCAGATAACGAACTTAATCCGTTCCGCGACTCCGTTCGTTAACAGAAGCAATTTTTTCAACAGAAATTAATGCAAATACAATTTATACGTTCTACCCTTAAAAATTTTTGTGATTTTATTTGATAAAAACGTAGAAAAACATAGTATCTATCATTACAGCAACGAACACGTAAACTTTATTTAATAAAATAGCACTGCACATACCTTCGTTTGTTGTAGTCGGTGGCAGAAAAGTAGAGATATACAGAGCTTAATGCTTAGAAGGAAAATCCCCCTTAAAAAAATAATGGGTAGCACTTCATTGGGAGATTCTTCGATTCCAGGTCTCTTTTGAAAAAAAACAAGAAATTGATCTAATGATGATTGTCTTACTCTTTTAATTAAAATTTTTTTCGATAGGGCATTGTCGTTTTCGATTGCCACTCTCACTTTTCTTTCTCTTGGATGCCATATTGATTAAATATATAAATCACAAATTTGAAAAAAAAAGTTGAGCATAAAAACTCGGAAAAGGAAAGCTTAACTCACGCATGCCTAACAGCAGCCAAAATTGGAAACAAAAAACCATTACGTTTGTTATCATAGACAAAATTTTTACAAAATAAAAGTTCGTTAACCGATTTGGTCGTTAACCAGGGTTTCACTGTATTTCAATTCAAAATATTTCTCATGTAAGATGTTAGATATATGACCGGTACGAATCTATTGTTAAACGAAAAGTATCATATACAGCTAGCAACTACTAATTTGTGGAAATAATTTGTTTTACATTAAACAATTAATACCTATAATACAATTCTTAATAAATATTTTATATATATAAATTTACGTTTTGTCATCTAACTGTCAACCAAATTTTTAATACCGTACGAGTGTATGCAATTGCAACATTTAATATTATACAAATGACACTTCGATTCACAATTTTTGCACCAGAGAAAAATGGAAACTTTCTTAACATCTAACAGAAAATTCTAAAATTAATTTTCGAAAATATCTATTTTTTCAATATTACAAACGTCTACTGTTTGTCATAAAACTGAGACAATCATATCAGAACACGGAGGAACAAATTATGAAAAAATATCTCAAACAATGACATTAGATAAAACACGAAATTGGAATCTCATATTGTTAGTCTACAGTAGGCACATGAGAAATTAGATTTGTTGATCTGTATTATCATGTAAGCACTGAAAGTTTCTGAACACTATTTTTTTAAAGGTTAGTTCGAATTTTTTCTTATTTTACATTTACAGTGGTGCCTCATGTAACGTACTTAATCCGATCCAGGTGCATGTCCGTTAAGTGGAACGTCCGTTATACGAAACGCATTTTCCCATAGAAATACATGTTAAAACATCTAATTCGTTGCGCAGCATAAGATAACCGTACTGTATCATAAAAAAAATGAACATGGGGTGCGTTCTTTTATTCCTCCGCGTAACTCTGCGCGAGCGACATCCGTTTAAAAATTCCTGCGGAAAACGTTCCTGAATTCCGGTGTGAGTGCGCGCCGTCGAACGGCAAAAACGGTAACAGTAGTTTACGGTGCCGAGTTCGAATCCCGACAGGTCGAAAAATCCCCAGGAATTTCCCGGGGGTGGTCTGTCCGGATATGTCGGGCCCCGTCCCTCACCACCCGGTCGCCCCATTGTGGGCCTGGCCGAACCTATAATGGCTTGCAAAAGAGGCCCTCTTAGTGCCCACAGGGCGGAAAGAGTTTAAAAAAAAAGTAGTTTACGGTGGAAAGCAACATGGCGTTTTCCATGGCTCAGATAGTTTCGTTTCCGGGTCCATTATGTGGTTTTATGAATGAGAATTTAGAAATTGTGAAAGCGCGAGTTAGCGCAAGCGGTGATGTAAGTGTCTTTACGAATTTTTTTTCTAGGCTATTTTGAATGCTCTTTCAACAAATAATCCATTTTATGGTTAAATTTTACAATTGGGACCCTTCTTTTGCCTTTTAAAGCTCTTATTTTAGAATTATAGATTCTTCCATGACGATACTATCGATAGTGCAGGCGCCGCCACCTTTCTTTCTTTCACAGTCGTTCCTAAATGCCTACAAACAGCAGCGCACTCCCGTAATAACGGAGACACAGAGCGACCGCTATTAAAGAACGCACCCATGGAGCAGTCACCAATTATGCCGGAAAGTCCATTGTTCGCAGCCAGTCCGTTGCTCGAGTCATTTAACAGCCAAACAGAAAGTCCGTTGTTCGCAGCGTCCGTTATTCGAGGCGTACGTTATACGAGGCACCACTGTATTATATTAGACTCGAACTGTAAAGATTACATTACTGAATGTGAGAACCGAATAAAACTGGCCAGTCTGATTTAAACTTTTATTGTTCGAATCCCCTCGGGAGATAACGATAAAAATCAGAGATAACAATCAACAGTCAAAAAATGTGCAGCCTTCCGCCGTCAAACCCGCTTCCCTCCACTCCGGATCCGACCTCTGAGTCACGGAGATCGACTCATCGTCTACCGTCATCGCAGCGGACGGGACTTGGAGTATATAAGGGGGGAAAAGCTGAGAACGGAGTCGCTAAAGGTCCGCACAAGACACCCGACCCGTAGGATCCGTCCCGAGAAGCGAGGGCCGAGACACGAAGTCACCGAAGCCCGCCGACGACGAGCCGCCCGCCCGATCCACCCGCTTCCCTCCACGACCGGAGAACAGAGACGATTAACCCTACGATTACAGCTAATTCTTCGACTAATCCTAGGAAGAGGTATGATCCCCTTCGCATTTGTGAACTCTCTCTCTCGTGGTTAGAAACGAAACGCGTTAGATCTTTTGTATCTGTTTACCGTCTAAATAAATCGTTATTTGTTTTCCTCATGGTTCCGTTACTTCGAATATCGCCTTGAACTTATCGACGAACCCACACACTTTCTCCACTCGACCTGACAAATAATTACCCGATCCCGACAAGTCGGGATATCGCGACAAATTTAGCCATCCTTGACAGTGGGGTGGGTCTCACCGACCTGAACGCCGACCAAAAGGGGGTACGACTCCGTCCTACCTCTCGGCGTTCCCACAACGACGTTCCCACATTATGGTAAGTAAATGAAATTAGAACTGAGAAATTTAATACATACAAATAATTAAAAATAACAAAAGAATTTATTTAAAAAAATCAATTTCAATGAAACACAAGTATATATTTTATTGAAATGTAGAACACAATGTACTGGTGAAATTAAATTCAAAATAAGAAGTACTGTACATAATAATGTACAAAATAAAGTAAAACAAATTGTTTCGTTTTTTATAATTTAAGTGTGTGTTAAATTTCTGTTCTAATTTCTTTTACAATTGTACAACAAGAAAATTGATATTTTTCGTTTTATTTGAAGTACTTGTTAGTACTAAAAATCCAATTTCAAAAACGATAAACTGGTTTTAACGAAACCAGTTTTCAGACTGCTTACAATTCAGTGTAAATAATGCTCCATTAATGCAGTTTTTTTAATTAACGTTAACCATAATATTTTATTTTTGACATTTTTCGACTTACTGGAAACATACAACATCCTGAATGCAAATGTAACGATAAGGTTTAACCGAGATAAATGTTTACCTTCAGAAAAACAATCTGTCAGAAGTGGGGTGTGAACCGCACGCTTTCATACAACGACCAAAACTCATATCAGTCGCCTTAGACCACTCGGCCATTCTAACGCGATGTAGCAATTTCCTAACCGCCTAACTGTCAACTCGAAAAACAATCGTTATCAATCCTGTCTACGAGTTTTCTCATTTTCATCGCACTTATTTGCTATCGGTGCAACTGTCATTCGAACTGTCATCATCGACTGGACATTTCACAACGAACTTATCACGTTTCATTGCGTGTTACTAGTCAAGAGCAACGAACCGTTCGGTTTCAGTTAATTCAAATAGTTTTACTAGAATTTCCTACTAATTAGTTATATGCTGGCAGGTAATATCAAAGTAGGAAATAACCAAAGACTCAGTACTTAATAACTATAATTTGCATACAATGTACTGTACATATTAAAAATCTTCGCACCGTTCCATAGAACGATGCTTGTCTCTGTACTGAAGCAAGTGTTCGAAATTGACTGATCTAATATTCATAATACTCCATAAAGGCAATTCTTCTGCCCGGAATGTCGCTTGGAAAACCCACGATTAATTGATTTTTTATATTAAATAATTATTTCTACTCAAACGCGAATCTGACAACTAAAAAATAGTCAGGAAAGAATTTCTTCAAAATAAATACCCCAAAAAGTGTTTTTACAGAAAAACTATATTTAAATTAAAAATAATTTGAAATAAATTCTTTATTTCAAAAATATAGCTGCATGGATTGTTGTTCTTTCATTTAATAAAGCGTGAAATTTCACAGGTGCAAGCTATATTGTTTACAAACTGGTTGATCTTGACAACAGCCGGTATCAACTTTCCTGAGTCATTCTCATGTACACCTCTGGGGAATATTGGTTTAAAGCTGGAGAAGAGCTAACTTACCGCGTCTATTCAAATATAACACAAAATTTTGGATTTTAATGCTATTAAAATATGGGGGACTGAAAAAACGTATGGAAATAAATTTTACTAAACAAAAGTCAGCCTGTGTCATAAAAAACATTTAATAGGGATTAAAACACTTTGTAGCCCTCAAATCCGTGAAACAAAAGTTTAGAACGATTTTATTGATTTGATTTAAAAAAAAACTCTCATAAAAAACAATAGCGCAATTAATTAGCGAATTAATAAATCGCCATAAAAAATTTTTGTAGAAAAAATAATTTATGAAATTTGCATAGGTGATAGATATTGATGTGTATATGCTGATTTATACAGTTTTGGAAAAGTTATAAGTCAAGGCCCTTTTTGAGGAAATTTTAAAGCTCACTCTCGAGATATCTCGGGATATAAACGAAAGGGGTTCGCCTTCTGAACATATCCCGAGAATTAAGGTTATGTAAAAACATCTTTTTTCTCGATTAATAATTTTTTTATTTCTCGATTTTATTTAAGTTTTTATTTCAATTTTTACAAGCGTTTGAATCAAAGCTTGATCCCTTGATTTAACATTTTTATGATATTTTTAACACGTGAGCTCGAGTATCGCTCAGGCTTCACATTCCTATACTTACCGAATTTATTCAAACAACAAATTCTGCGTAAAAGGATAAATCAAATTTAGATATTTACACCAGATCTAGTGGGTTTCCAATAAACAGGTAACTATTTCATAAATAAAAGGTACATTGCATGGAAAAGAAACTTTAATACACTAGACAAGCAAACCAATGACATTACCCGCTTCATATGGCAGGCACTGTGCCATTTGGTTGCTTATTCAGCCCGTTTTACTAAAAAACGCACCAAAATACTGTGAGGACATTCGCTCTATTCGAATAGCACTAATAAACCAAATGATCACAAATATTATCTGATGGTCTTAACGTGTTTATGTCTAGTAATTGATGACACTTAAATGATGTACCTTCATAATTTTACTTTTATTGTGATCATTTTACATAATAATTCAGTAGAATAATGACTAAATACAAACCTGCTGTTATTGTTAAATATGTCCTTATTAAAAAACAATACATTTTCAATCAATTAAATTGAAATTATTTATTATAAAAATTTCTGAATTTACATTATTGAAGACTTTCTTTTTTTGAGAGATACACGAAATTTGAGTTTACATAAATCGAAAGAACTTTGAACAAAACCATTATTACAAATACAATAGCAATTGAACATTAAATAAACAATAGCGAGGTTTAGGTATAAGTTTTAAACGCGAAAACCTGTATGTCGGACGTTCGGCGCCGCTTTTCTGTAAGATCAGAAGTTTGACAATGGTGTTTGAAAAGTCAGTGTAACCGTGCTCGACATTTCAAAACGCCATTGTCAAACAAATAGGCTTACAGGAAAGCGACGCTGAACGTCCGACATACAGGTTTTCACGTCTAACACTTCGGCCTAAACCTTGCTAATAAAATAACGTTTGCTCATTTTTTATCGATAAATATATTTAAATGTTTTTTATAGAACAAAAGAAACGTGTTTAAAATTCTAAGCGATTCTTTCGAATATAATTGAGGTGAGTTAACAAAACGTTTTGTAAGAAGGTTTCATACATTCCATAAAATATCAAAGAAACATTACACAGCTTCCACATTAAAATCTTTTTCGAAACGATAATTTAAAACATTAGAAATGCGTTAATTTCGCACAATATTATCTGGAAGCGCTCTAGTCGCATATGCGTCGGGAATATGGAATTTATACTGTAGCAATATGTCAGCAGTCCATAAATAGCAATAATTACTCGATTATTTATATTAAAAGCCTAATATTGGCGCGCTTCCTGCCTATTTCATGTTTAATATTTGCAATAATATATCTTTTTCATAAAAGTTTATCTATCTGCTAATAAGGCAACAAAAATATACAGATGACTATGAGAGATGTTTCGGAATTCGTCACATGTCTAACACATAAATAAAAGTCAAGTGTCCGTTATTATGCAACATTTAAGCAATCTGCCAAGATACTCTTTTCAGATCGCTCAAGTGTTATGTTTCTTATTCCATCATATTTTTATTAAAAACGAATTTTAAAATTATTCAGAAAACGTTGCCATTAAAATTTCACGTAATAGTAAGTTTATGATCTAAAAACCAAATTTAATTTAATCAACTACTTCACCTTTATTCTTCCAGATCTTGCAAACAATTTTTCGTCATTCCTCGTTGTAGTTTACTTTCTCAATCCATTGTGCAATGTATAATTTCTCCTGTTAAAAGGCATGTATACAATATTTTCAAATAACCAAGCAAACTATAACAAATAATTTTCAAACGTCTGGAATACTTGAAATCGCCAAAGCAAATTCAAGAAATATTGATCTTCGTTAATATATGCCAATTTTACAATAATTAAATAAATCGGGAAATTACGAGTACATTTATCAATGGTAACATCTATGTGCATCCAAAAAGTATGGATGCTCTGCTTTCTTCACATTTTCTTGTATATAGCGAAGTTATCGAGATTATTGTAGGAATAAGAAATAATGAGTGAAATATTGTTTGCAGTACAATTACGAAAACGATTTTGACGAATGTGGTGTACACAAATATATTATAATAGGTGAAAATTAATAATACTAAACCAGTAGACATCGCCCCTTGAATTAACGGAAAACCAACGTGGCATAAACTATCCTTTAACTTTTCTTCAGTCTTTGCTTGTGGCGAAATAATGAAAGAATAGCATATATGAGTAGGATAATTGACACAAAACCCGATACAGAGAATCAGAGACATCAGAGACACGATGTCCAGATGGATTGCCCATAAAGACATGAATCCGACCGTCTGCACGGTAATGGAAACAACGCACACAGAGACGATAAGAGCGCAACGCAAATTGGGAATTAAAGTAACGAAAATGACAAAGATTAACAAGGAAGTAATCCAGAACAGTTGAATTGTCATCTGCCTGATAACAATTCCTTGCTCGATTACAGGTGTTATTAGTGTGTGAATTACAACGGAAAATGGCGCTTCTTTGGCTATTTTCGCTAAATCATTTGCTATTTTGAATTCGGTTACTCTATTCGAAACATCTTTCGCTAAGAATAAAAAGCGACTGGCGACAATATCAGTGTAATTGTGATTAAAAATGATGTCATTGTTAAATTGCTTGGCTCCTGTGAACTTCAAAAAAACGTTTCTAAGAGCGTCCATAAAATCTTGCTTTTGAGACAGATCGTAACCGCTCAAGGAGTACTTCGAAATGGGATGATTTTGGAATTTGTTATAATATTTTAACCAAGAGAATTCGTACTCGAATCCGGCTATATTTTCAATAGTATGAAATTTCTGCATGAAATCATTAACTGAATGTTGTACCCGTGGATTAGAATAATCTAAAGTTTCGTTAATTACGACGTGCACCGTAAAAGGGTATTGGGTAAAATATTTATAGAAAACATGAAATCCCCGTGTAATTTCGAAGCTTTCTGGATGGAATTTGTGAACATTGAACCCTTCTTTTAAGGACATAACACCCCATATGCCTGTTGATAGTAATATAGAATATAATAAGATAATAAAAATTCGTGTTACAGGGTGAAAAATAAAAGCTGAAAATGTATCTCTGAAGAACTTCATATAGCAGTCTTCGTTTTCTTCATTGTAACAGTCACTTTGTCCAATTGTTTCTGTAAAATTAAATGATTTTCTATAGATGAATTAATTTCAGTTGTATGATTTTTTGATAATAATAAAGAATTTTTATAACACAAAATATCATTCAAACTATAATAAGCTAAACAGAGATGAGTTCATAAAAATCTTAAGAACGATGTAACACATTTTAAATCAAAACAACACATAGATAAAAGCGATTATAATGTACAGCAGATTAACTAACAAATTTACTGCAGATAAAAATTAAGATGAAACTACAGAAAAAACATATTTTGGAATCAGAAACAAAGAAACTTTGAGGAAAACAAGCAATAAATATCTATATATCGTTGTAAACAATAACCATAAATGTTGATACGTCAAATATTAAATTTATTAAGTGCATTCGTTATATTCACGTCTGTGAAATCAAGATTTAAGAGTATATACCTTTACACATTTTATACACTATACATTTTCAAAAATATAATTATTGTATTGAAATGAAAATTATAAATTTAGAATAATGTAAATGAGTGTAAAATAATAAAATTTGTGAAAATTTCACACGAATGTTATATATACGTCAAGCAGAAAAACTGTACGTTTGTATCCATTGTACACTGCAAAGAAAACTTCTCTGACGATTGAGGATGAGAGGAGCTCACAAACTACTGGAGGATAAAATGAAATTACTAGCAACGTAATCAAAATATGGATTTTAAGTAAGTGATAATGATAATAATCAACCTAAATTTTCTTTCAGTTCTATTCTTTAATTACACATATTAAAGATTTAATCTCAATTGCAAAAACTTAATAATTATAATTTAATATCAAGTTCTATGTCGTTTGAATAGAATTTTTGGTAGGTATTTGTCGGTATTTCTCCGCTTAAACTGGTTTTTTTTCACAGAATTGACTATATGATCTAGTTTATATTTCGAATCGGTTCAAATGTTCGTTGTATGAAGCACAACGAAAAAACGTTTAATTAATGTATATTCTATGTGGGTAATACACAATACTAATGTGGGTAATACAAATACTATACACCAATTGAAAATGTGGTATCTTAAATTTTTTCAGATATGATATTTTCTCTACCTCTAAGAATGTTACTGGTAAGAAACTATTCCATTCACAGTTGAATATCAAATGGTCATCCGACAACGATTCAAATTTTGCGAAAAACAGTCTTTTTATTTAAACCACGCACCTTCGAAAACCCCATAAATCATATTTTGTGCAAGCCGGTAATTTCTTATTTCGGATTTCGCAATTTTAATCCTATCTTAGAATAGTACTAGATCCTACCGCTGGTCCGATAGAAAGAAATGATTGTTGCAAACAGTGGCGTAGCGTGAGTCGGGGGCCGCCCGTGCCAAAAGAAAATTTCGCCGCCCCCTTATTTAGGTATCTCAATTTAAAAGACTAAAATGTACAGTAATTCTAAAGAACTTTTCAGCAAGAACAATCATCATTATTGTGTATTGCACAGGTTCAAATTTTTACAAGATATTATTATTATTTATTGTGAAATTTTGCCGCCCGCTAGAAGTGCCGCCCGGGGCGGGCAGCCCCTGCCGCCCCCACTACGCTACGCTACTGGTTGCGGAAAAGAAATGGAGTAATTCGAGCAAAACCAGTCGTTGACGTTCTCTTGGAACAGAAAATGGTCAAACACTACTAATTAATACTGGTTTATTATTATTTGAAGAGCAATCACTTTTAGACAGGTCGTGATAACTCTTCACGTGATCGAGTTGCTAATCTTAATATCCGAAAGACTTCATATGACCTGTTTAAAAAAAATTTTGTAAAACTATGGGAATAATTGTTTTTCTGTTATACCTACGCAAAAACATCTTATCTCACGGAGAATTATTTATTAACCGTAACAAACGTTTACAACCTTAAACCAATATTCTTTTATCTATTTTATTATTTTGACGAAAAGTTGTCATAAAATATATCATAAAAGAATTGGAAACATTGTGACGAAAATTCGCAGCCCGGCATTCTGACGATGTCACAATAGATAATCGCTCGTTAGAATCAATTCGGTTCATTTAGTTACTGCAACACGACACGTGAGCGACTGCTGCGGGAATGCGTCCGAAGTTATCTTTATGGAAACCTGGACCCTATTTAAATAAAAAAAACCGGGAAAACATGGCCAGCCGAGTTGCTATGCCCGAACCCACGACTAACTAACTACCAGAGTTCGGTGGTTTTATTCACTCGGCTACTGGATGGTGCTAATTAGAATTAAAAAATCACCGTTCAGAAATGAATAAACCCAAGCGGGAAATCTGTTCGAAAATGAAAAAATTAAGTACCTTTTACACAGGATAACACTTTCGATTGCACGCAGGCAAGTGCTATATGCTTCCTGTTGCAGTAATCATATAGCGCTTCTATTTCGCGCTCTATCTCTGTCGCAGTAATTAAGTGAATATAATATATATTTTTTAAAATTGTATTTTTTCTTCCAAAAAATATATTTCGTTTATTATTTTGTTAAACTTTTTTCCAATAGAAGGCGCTATGTGTAAATCGACAAATCGAATGGAGATAGAAAGCAATTGATTTACAGAAACCCAATATTTATTTTAAGGTGAGATGTCCAACATTGTCCATGTTAGCGGTTTATAAACGTAACTACTGAGTTTTGTAGCATTTTGTCGAACGGCCTAGGCATGTATGGCGAACATTCTCATTTATATATATAGATAAGTCATAATTAAAACACTTTATACATAATATTAACTACTTTTGGAATTTCCAATCTATAAGAAAGTCACCATTAATTAAAATCAGTTTAACAGAGTCTATGTTTTAAGTGAAATGCTGTATAATAAAAAGAAAGGTGTGTACCACAATACAGTTTAAATATTATCATCAAATTATTATCAGAAAATCTATGAAAAAATTTCTAATATAAGTTAAATAATTTTAAAATTTTTACCAAAAGCCGGTTTAAATGTAAAAGGATGAAGATTCTTTTCTTCCCTGTATCCACTTAAAGCCAAACATCCGCCGAAAAATAATAACTGAAAGAAATAACTGAAGAAGATGCACGTTGCAGCATACAGACAGAACGATCTTATCCCCGGAAATGGTGACGTCATGGCAATGCAATAGGAGAAGAAATTCGTTAGCGACGTTATGGTGATGGACACTGCTGCGTTGCGATACGTCTGTTCCATTCGCTTTTCTACGCTGTCACCGCAATCTGTCACCTTCCAACAAGCCAATACGACAAACGAGTCGTCCACTTCCGTAGCTTTAATATATCAAAACAGTAAAAATTAGTAAAGCAAAATGTATCAGTATTTGCAAGTATTTTCTGGTTTATCTTACCAAGAATAATAAAAGGAAGGCTGACGTTCCACTGAAGATTTTCTATTCCACAGGCGGATAATATTCCAAAACTGGTAGCGACGGATAAACCAGCGGATACGACGCTAGCTACGCCTAACCAGGGTTTGGATTTCACCCAATTGTTAGTCATGTTCGTCGAAATGCAGAAAATGGCCACAACAACCACAGCCACGCTTATCAACGATACTAATTTCTGTGAAATACGTTTTACTTGAGAAGCGGTAGAACAGAATGGGTCGGGAAATGTTTTAATATGTTCGAAGCTGTAATCCCTCAACTTCTTGTAAACTGCCTTCGTCCATTCTTCATTCCAACTTTTCTTACTTGTATCCGGTTCGTCTAGTACATACAATAAACGAACGGCTTTTGCTTGTTTTATGTATCCTTTGTCGTCTGTCCTCACTCCTCCTAAATTTAGACAAAGGGTTTTGTACGCGTATGTTACAGGATCCATATTAACGGGATACTTCATCTTTAATATATCATTAATGGCATTTTCGGAGTTAATTAGCAGATCAATAAGAGTATTTTCTAAACACTTGCCTTCTACAGTCTGGCACACGTCCGAGTAAATAATATTTTCTCCATCTACAAAAGCTGTGGTATTTTTTACAACCTTATCTACAATTTGTATTTCGTCTAAGAATTCTTTGTGCAGAATGTCGCTTTTTCTGTCATTTACTATGTAAATCATTGGAAAAAGCGGGCGTTTAGTAAGTCGTAAAAAATCGAAATTATCCGATTTCATAGGGAATGTCTTATCTATAAAGTGTTTGGTATCAAAAACTTTACCTCTGTCCGCACTTAAGAGAAAATCGATGTCGTCATTAGTTTGAATTCTGATTAGTCCGATTAATGATAAACCAGAGAGAATGACAGGAACAACGACAAAATAAAGGGGAAATCGACTAATTACCACACCAAGTCGACCAATTATACTAGATACGGTGTTTGTCAGACACAAACATTTCGTTTTCTTTGAAGTATCGTTTCTTCTAACCTTAAAGAATTAAGGAGAAATTATATTAGCATTCGCATTTCAGATGTTTAGTACAGTAAAGTAATTATTACCTGTTTATTCATTGTTATTTTGAGAAAATTCTAAATTATCCTGACAATATTCAGCGTAAGGTGCTTCATGGTGGAATGCCCTATCGGATTGAATGAAGTACCTCTCACCCTTATACAGTATTTTATAATCTATTGAAAATTCTGAGTAGAAAATCAGTGTTTCGTAAACTGTAATTATTATGCGTGACGTTATATCATCTCTCTGTTGTACGTCTGATTGGTTGATTTCGTATGAAATTATCGAATTGAAGTTAATCTTTGTAAATAGTTTCTGTTATTTGTCTGTCAAAAACTTTTTCATTGGTCGTTGCCCATTTATATTAAAATAAAATTTATCAAAATATCATCTGCTATTCGACTGTATAAAAAACGTACTAAATAAGCGGCCTCAAAATGTTGTTCTTGAACGAATATGCATACAAAATGAGTTAAAAAAAACCAGAAATTTTAATATTTTTTTCGTGTCCGCTTTTTACAGGTTTTTCGGTATCTAATGTGAATAACAAGAAACATACTGGAACGAAATAAACGATGGCTTTAATTCTTTAAACGGTGAATCTTATTTGCTGTATGAGTACTTTTCTTTTCAGTTTGGTCTTTTAAGGTTCATTTACATACAACAGTGAGGTGGCCGTGCAAGTTACCGCTCAGTGCAGTGATTTTTTTTTGCCAGTGGGACATCGTTGACCTAGTTTTAAACCGCGCTGTCCAGATTAGCTAGACAGGACTACGGTCTAAGTGGAGAAGCGCTTCGATCCATCTATAAGATGAGTGTAGAGCGTGTTATCTGCTATGCCTGTGGGGTATGGTGGAAAGATTCCGCCAACGTCAAACAGAGCAGGACACTGCTAACAATGCAGAGACCCGTTGCCCTGCGGATCACTAGGGCGTACAGAACTGTGCCAACGGAGGCGGCCCTGGTCTTGGCCGGGCTGCTCCCATTGCCCTTGGTTGTAAGCCAAGAGGCAGCCTTCTACAAGACAACTGTGGAGGGCGTTGAGGCGAAGCATTGTGATCAGATGTACCCGGTCAGACTTAGACGTCAGACAGACGTACTAAAGATCCATCTGACCTATCGGATTGGACTTGACTGGGATGTCGGTGAATCGACACATAACAGCGTTAAAATATATACCGATGGCTCGAAAGACGGTAGCTTAGTAGGAGCTGCGTACTGCGTCTTCTCTGACAGAGTAAAAGTGCACTGTCAGTCGGTCAGACTGAACGAGGAAGCGTCCGTGTTCCAGGCGGAACTGGTGGCTCTGGCGGGAGCGTCCCAGTGGGTCTGAGAACATCCAGGCCCAGAGCCGGTCACGGTTTACTCAGATAGCCAGTCCTTGCTTCAGGCTTTAAGCGATGGATACCACAGAGACGAGTTGGTACAGGAGATCAGAGGCAAGGTACTGTGGGCGAGGCACGAGCGACACGTTGCTTTGAGGTGGGTCCGAGGCCACATCGGGATCCTGGGTAACGAACGTGCCGACCATCTGGCTAAGGCGGGGGCCAGAGGCCCATTTGTAACGAGGACGGTAGAACCCTCGGCAACATACATAAAAGGTACTTTTCTGCAACGATCGATGACATGCTGGCAAGAGAGCTGGACTCAAGAGTGCAGTAGGTAGGCCAACCTATGCCTTTGTGCCTGATGTTGGCCTTACTCCGGTGAGTTTGTGCTGGTGTACAACGCAAATATTGACCGGACACGGGAGGTTTCCCCATTTCAAGTCCAAATTTGGACAAGGAGATGGTAGCTGGGCCTGTAGGTGTCTTCGCGGAGACGCGAGACACTATGTGCTTGACTGTCCTCTAACTGAGGACTTTCGCCTAGGGGCCGACCAGGTCAACTGGAGTATGCCCCCTGAACAAGTGCTTAGAACGCTAGCAGCTAGTAAAAGAAACCTAAAGAAACTAAAGGAATTGATGGTAAAGGTCATGGATCTACTTGACCTTTAGAGATCAGTGGATGCACTAAGCAGGGTGCCCCACTGGGCAGGGTGCCCCTTCTTGTAGGGAGGGTACCCCGCTGTCCAATGACTAAATGTCTGAATGATACTGTTTGAACGATGATTTTTTATAAGTGAGCTAACACTTGACAGAGCAAAGCTAAAATGCAGCACAGACTGCATATATACACACAAAAGTTATGCCAAAGTTAGAGCGTTGGGCCTAAGGGAATGGATGGGAGCCCGGAAGAAGTACTTGGTGGCCCAACTAAAATAGCCTAAGACTACCTTAAGGTACGAGACCAAAGCCTATGATTAAGGCATAGTCTCTTCTAACCCTGTGGTGCCAATAGGTGGGGCAGGGCAAGAGTTTGCTTTATGAGGCTTCTCAGTCACAGTGCCGTGAGGTGCCAGTGGCGTGACCGTACCGTGAAAATAGATTTGACCGGAACGATACTTTTACTGATAGTAAATTTTGTTTTCAATGGATGACAAACTTTTAATTGGAATGGTGCATCAACACGTTGTTCTATTTGATTTATCTCATCCGAAATACATGGACATTGGATACAAAATAAATGTTTCTCTATTTCGTTCAAGAAAATGCATGTTGGGACATCCGAAAATATTTAAAAAATTTAGATTCGTCATCTATTAATTATTTATAAAGAATATGAAACTCCCTTTCTATTGACCTTCTTTTGATGGATGTACCCACGTGCTCTGCTTTCTTGATTGCATTTGGTTTTCTTTTTCATAAAAACATAACTATCGTAGCCAATTCATCCTCAGAAAAGCCAATGACCACTCATCGAGAGCACGAAACAAACACTGTACGGTCACGTCACAGTTGTGTGTAAATGGACCTTCATAAGTTACAAATACGGGATTTATTTATGCACGGAATATTTACCTATGATTTACGTTTGTAAATATTAAAGAAAAACATTTTTTTCTGGTATCCATTCTAATATCTTTTTTTAAGTTTTAATTTTAATAGAAAAGATTTTAAACTTTAACTAATTTTCCGTTCGTAGCGCGTGTCTTTTATCGATAAAGGAAGTTAATTTGGTAGCAAGCATTAGAAGAAGGAAAATGACTTCAAGTAATTTATCTTTTGTGCATTGTTTTCACGATTGAAATAAGAAAATATTATCAATAATAACGGTGATTATGAATCGTTAAAACATCATAATAAAAAAATTATTATAATCACTATTTTCCTACTCGCGACATAGGATGCTGAACATTTTTTTATTTCTTATATTTATGTTACAATCGTACAGGTGTTGTATGGGGCCGAAGTACAAAAGACCCCTTTTTCTACATGTTTTCGCCAAATAAAATATTAATTTGTAACATACGAACTACTAAAGACTGTATAAGGGCTCGTAAGTGGCCAAGAGGTTCTGATTCCTGAACACTGGTATTTTCGTCATTGGTTTGCGCCTTCCAGAAAGGTATCGACAAAACAATTAACTGGGTATTATTCAATGTCTCTTAAGCCTAAATAGAGATTAATTACCAAAGACCTCTCGAAGTCACTTTTTTCAGGTCTTCACGAATAATGTCGAATGGTTAAGCAAATAGCTTCGACTGGCTCTTCTCAGGATAAGCGACTATGCAAAATATAACCTCTATGTTAAAAAGACAAATGAGCTTTCTGTTTAGCTGAAAAAATCCGCAGCCTCCTCGACGACTCTGTTCATAGTAATGACATAAATATGCTTTTGTTAATTTAATTTCATTGAATACAGCAAGGCAACACGTCGGCGATCTGCAAAAGGAAAGAGCTCCCGAAAAGAATTTCTATGAAAACTTTCCTTATTTTGTTGTTAAACACGTGTAGAAAAGCCGGGAAATTCCAGGCTAGTGAAGCGTGAACTTCCACGGATTACGAGTGTTCAGAAATAAGTTTTGTAATATAATACGTGCAGTTAGATTTTGTACATAATGTTAATTCATTCACTTCATTTAGAAGAATTTAATAATGTATTGAGAGTATGACGTAGAATTGATTTGATTGGCAGATCTCATTCATTTATGATGCGCATCCGAAAACTTACTCATTAAATGTAAGTGCGTGTTTCTGATTATTGTAAGTTTCTTAATTACGTTTATTTTAAAATTATAATTAAAATATAAAAATAATGTTGACGAATTTATCGATATTTCAAAATTTGTCTTTCCTTTATTCATAAGGCAGCTTCGAATTATTCATTAAATTACAGCTTATTCGAGTGTGAAATGCATACAAAAGAATAACTAATGCGTGTATAATCAACGTACCTGTACGTAAGTGTATTTAAGTTTTTTGTCTGCGAGTATAAAACGAGGATTAAAATAAATCCGAATTCATATTGTTATCAGCTATAAAGCAATAATGTCTTATGAATTATGCAGGACATCTAACAAAAAAAAAAAAAACTTAATTCGAATATCAAACTTATTACAATTTTATCGATAGTTTCCTTTATTACCAGATGCGTGTTCATGAAATTTACTGAAATAAAATGATATATAATTTTCTAAGAAAAGAATTGATTGTGGAAACAATAGCTATTGAATATTACTGGAATGTCTGATATCATTGCGATAATCACGTCGCAGATCTTTATGATGACGGAAGTCAACTGGGCAAGATAAAAACCTAAAATAGTATGGATAACTGACATTTACGTTTTTATATTTTCGCATGCTGTACATAACAAGTGAAAGTATGGCGTTTGTTTAAAAACGGATCCGATAATTTTAATATTTTTACATTTTTTTTTCGAAAATTTGAAACTTCGAGAAGTGTAAAAAATTAGATGTTTTTCCTGTATGTGTGGATGTTAGTGTGAGTATAGGGGCATTTTGTTCACCCGATTTGAAGCTTAATAGCTCTTGTGGCATTTGTTAGAAATGTCTGAAATTTAGAAGGGAGATTTCGATATTAACTGGATAGATGATATTAAATTTTTGTGCTTAAAGGTCGAAGAGGTGAAAAGATGGAGAGCGGTCGCTTTCCATACCTCGACGGGTATCGAACATAATGAAGATTTTACTATTTATTAACATTTTAAATTTTTAAAAAATGTCATATTTAAAATTAAACTTTTTGCCAATTTATAATAATTAATAATACAAAAAGTTTTTAAAAATCTTATAACAGATGGCGTCGAATACAATTTTCACTTTGGCCGGAAAAGTTACACAACTGGTTGATGGATTTTTCGTGTACAACATTATAAAATAATCAAAAAATTTTATTCAACATAAGTTATTATTTGTACAATATAAGTTTTATAATATAAACGAAAGACACGCAGAATTGTGCTGAAGAATAAAAGACAAATTCATAATTTAAAGATTACTGAGGTTTGATTGGCAGCAGGTTTTCTGAAACGTTTAAATTGTCAACGTTACCAATCTAGGGAATTCCAGCAGGAACAGAATTCCAGGGAATTTTCCCCACATTTTTGAGGTGGTTTTTCTGAGAAATGTTGAGTCTTTTTTCTCACCAACGGTTGGTACCAATTCTGTATTTGGCCGAACCCAGAATGGATATAAAAAGAGGCCCTCAACGGGCATAGAGAGTCGACAAACAAGGCGAAAATAATAAATGTATAGAAAATAGTGCCTATCTTCATCTTTGCTTTTTAAGAAGCACTTTTTATCCCTTTATTATTCGATAAAGCACTTTAAACCGAATTAATATTTCAATTAGTTCCAGCTTTCAAATTTCGAATAATTTCCTCCTTTTATAAATATAACTTCCGCTTAGTATTGTTTTAAAAAGACGAGTAATTTTGCGTACAATAGTAATTTCACCTGATTTTCTTTATATATTAATCTATACACGTGGCGATTGTATAATATTTTTGCGCTTTATATTTTGAATTTAAAAATTTGTTAATTAGAATTTCTTATAATGTATAGCGTATAAGAGAAAAATTATCGAAACTACTGTATTGATGAAATTATATATAAGAAATAAATTTCCATTAAAGAAATTAATTAAAACGTTTAGTTGATTTAAGTATGAATTTTAATGCTGTGTTCCAATTAAAAATAATTGAAGATTCGACTATCGAATATTTTTTATTCGAGGTGTTATGGGCCTATTTATATTAAGTTAAATCGTACAGAAATGTACAGCAATTTTTTGGCCAGCAATGGAATTGTGAGGGCAGCCGGGGGTATAAAGTTGGTTAAACTCCTTTACCACTTAATCGGCTAACTAATCTTACGATCAGTCCTCGGTTGTCGTATGGGATGGCACTATGAATGATATAATATAAATACGTAGATTGGCGATCGTAAAATGATATCTCCTGTCAGGACATGACATCAGGTAATCAGTTTTCTAAAGCGGATTACCACGCGTACTTCTATTAATAAATTCTATGACGTCCGAATTATATATAGGAATGACTTCTATTTATTTCTATTTATAGGATCTATCGACGATTGCATTTAACATAGTAAGATTTAAAATCTATGAGTGAAGCGAGACGATAATGAATGAGGTTAATTCTTATAACAAATAACAAAATTTATTTATATCTAATAAAATGAAAATACAAATAAAGTACAAATGAAATGATTATACGGTAAATGGAATATAAAGGAAGAATTCTAAACCTATCTATCTTGATCTACTTATTTCGCGGAGAGAGAGAGAGTTTACATCAATATAATTATACTACCTTCACTTAGGTTTGATCTTCTTTAATGCGGTAGCTTTATACTTAAAGAGGATCTTAAGGAGTAAAGAATATGCGGAGGTATCTAACTTGTATGGTCAATTCTGGTATCTTCTGATCTCCCAGGAACTGCGCGAAAAGGAGCGAAAATCGTCCCTTTTTATAGAGACGACCTAGTGGCGTGTGCAAAGGCCGCTCCTCACTTACCATTAAAGTCGGCCGTAAGATATGAAATTAACTTCCTTTCAAAATTGAAAGTACTGTACATCCGTTGATTTTAAAATTTATAAAATGAATTCATTTTAGAATAATTTAAAATAATCGATCGCCTAATAAAATTAATCTTTCTAAACCGTGGATTTCACAGAATATTTGCAGAAGTATTAATGGCCCTTTATATATTTCCTTTCGTCTATAATTTGATGAACTTGCTCTCATTGCAAAATATTAAACTAGAGCAGTGCTTAGCAGCATCTGCTCATGCATAGCACACTTAGATACTTTTTAAATTCCGTAGTAGCGACAAGTAAAGATATACAAAAACTATTGAGGGTAAAAAGTGTATACGAAAAATACATACTTATTTGCTGTTTTTCACTTGTCAGGATATAAAAATACTTTAATTTATAATTTAAATATTTTCGTTTATAATCGACTTTCTTATTACTTTCTACGATTTTATTTTTTAACAATCCGTAAACAAAGCCTAGTGTAAACAGCACATGGTCGGATTTTCTATTTCGGATCATAGTTGCACACGGCAGCGATATCATCTTGTCACTTCAGATAAATTAATATGGCAACTGATACATGCCGAATTTACGCGTGTATTCTGTGAAATACGATGCTAAATTTTTAGAGGCTGTCGGGAGTAAACGCGGCATACATTCTGTGAAATATGGCTGCATAGATGTAACGTCTCAAGCTTGTAAGACTTTTTTCTGCCACAAACATCAGTGGCAGTAAACATGCAATAAGCAAATCATTTTTTTTCAATCGACATACATTACATGAATATGGCGGAATCAAAATATTAATCATATTCGTGTATACACCACAAACTCTGCACTGTTTATGCTCTTGAAGACATTGTGCCGCAGCACACATAGCCTCATCTCGTGATGTACAAGTGTACCGTGGTACAATGGTTGCGGAGCTACACTAGACCCTAGACAATTAAGTACTATCTTATCAAGTCATAAAGAAAGAGGCTAATAAAGGGATATATTTCGATCACGTGGTTTAATTTTGTTTTTTTCATGAGGATGACCGAGATCAAATGGAGCGCCTTTAATCGACTAGATCAAAACTTTCGACATTAGAAGATAGTTCAGGACTAGGTCTTGCTTAAGTTTCAATCTATAATTGATATTTAACGTGAAAAATGTATTGTGATGGGGAAATGCAATTGGTTTTAGAATAATACTAATTTTAGCTGTATATAATTCTGGTTATACTTGAATCGTATATTTGTACTACAGTATAAGTTAGTTTGTGTAACACCTACGGGATTATCAAAGGATTACCATATTTTTGCAAAATGTACTTATACGTGATCTAAATGCTACGTGTGATATCGGGGGGTGCGAATAAGTCGGAAACCCACTCGATTGTCACCAATGTGTGAGATCCCGGGGAAGGTAAGAGTTGTCGTACCTCTTTTTCCGGCGACTCACGTGTCCAGGATGGCTGTTACGTCGACGGCGCGTTACGCGTTACGCGAGTGGAGGAGGAGAAGGATGGGGTAGACGATAAGGCGAAGCCGACAGTCAAGAAAGACACCATTTTATAACAAAACAAGATTTATTAAAATCGAAACGAACAAAACTATACGTCTACTCTCATATACACAAAGGGGCCGGAGAGAGAGAGTTTACAAATATTGGCTCATACCTCTATAAATAGCGTAATAGTCGGAGTCCAGCGAAGGTCCCTTAGGTAAATATTCACTTCGAAGTGATAGAAATCTTCGAGATGACGGAGAGTCAAAATAATGGCTGCTGGCACGTAGAACCTTAAAAACTCGAGGCGGGTCAGTGGCACTGGGCAACGTAGAGACTTCGGGCTCGGTCGACGATACCGTGCGATTCGTACTGGAGAGACGATCGGAGAGCCCTTTAGGGGGGAAGGAAGCGTCTTTTATAGGTTTTGGATGGGAAAACTTGTCACGTGATCGAAAACGAATCACTATTAGGGCCATAGGTGTTCCCGGGATATTAAATAAACGACTAGTTCGGACGCTAACTATAAACCATCGTGCAAGATGATCTACCTGCTCCGAAGGAATAACGGTTTGTTGATAGTAGGGACAATCGTTGCCATTTGAGGGTCAATAATTTCCCGGGTATGGAATGTTGTTGATTAAGTTGTTTATTAACTGGAGTGAACAAATTTCAGAAATTTCTAGTTTTTTAACTTCCAGATTTCACACTTATCGATGTTTTGTAATACGTATCGCGTAGTCTTTGTCTAATTTGTTTACAGATTCTCTTATGAAATAACACAGAGTATCAGTATAATGAGATCATTTCTAGACCTCACAAGATGTATCAACGTGCATGATCACAAATCATACCTTTGACTTCATTTCTGCACACCGAGCCCGAGAAAATTCCGATTTGCGGAGTACTGACATTTTCGGTTAATTCGCAAGCACTTGACAGGGTGTTAAATATCAATTGTCGAATGAATTGACTTTTACTGTATTATCGTATAAAAATTATGTTTGTTAGAATTTAAGAATTAGTCTTAACAATATCAAACCAAATATAATCTTCAATTAAAAAATTGTTAATTTAGCACTTTCAATTCGCTGTTTACAGTAGCTTTGTAGGAAGTAAAGTTTTTCGTTGGTAGTTATTATATACTTATATTAAGATATTTTACTTGTGTTTATGTATGTTGTGTAGAATAAAAAAAATTATATCCATGTCTCTTCAGATTTTACCTTCTGTTCTTTATGCCAATACGATTGTTTTTAATTAGGTACCATGCGAGATTGTATATCTGTAAATTACTAAAGTAAGTTTTTCTGAATATTTCTCTGTAGATATTACTAAAAATAGATGCCATTCTTTTCCAGAAAAAATATCAGAATACTTACCATAACGAATAAAAAATATAAAACATATGTACATAAAAACATTATCAAAATCTAGTAACTGTGCACATTTTTTTCCATATTACATTATTCGGTTATATAATGATATGTTACCTGTGAGATACGTCAGCGTAGAGGTTGTGTCTTTGTGTACTAGTCCGCACACTTTTCTGTCGCGTTTTCTAGGTAGAACCCGACTCAGATAAAGAAACCAATGATAGCGCAGTTTATATGAAACGGGCAATATAATTGGTTTAGCTTATCTAGTGTAATAAAATCGCTCTTCCATGCAACGTAGCCTTTATTCATGAGCAGTTACCAGTTAGTGGCAACCAACCAATTTATTGTAAATATCTAAATTTGAATTAAACTATAACGCAAAATGTATTGTTTGAGTAAAATTTTGTGAGGCATCGAAACGTAAGTTTGTGACATAAGTATAATCATACTTAGTTATAATTTTTTCATATAATTTTCTTATAATGATTCAGTTAAATATATTGCAAAATTACATTTTTAGCTACTATTCTGTAGTTTGAGTTCGAATGAATTCTTTGTAATTTTCATAATTATTCCAATTTGTATGTAGAAGTTTTCATAACTAAAACTGGCCAGTTTTTCTTTTTTTTTTAAATTTAAAATTTTCAAATTTTTTCGTATCTTAACAGTATGAAAAATCATTCTTTAATAAATATAATTTTTATATCATATACATACAATCCCAGTATATTATTTAGGCGAATTTTTTTTCATTTCAATAAGTTATATGCGATTTTCAGTATCTACAACAGACTTACATATTTCGTACCAGGGTACTGTACGTTGTGTTATGCTTCCCAATCGTTTATGCACGCTTTTTAAGCACTATGAAAATAAGATCTTCCTTCGATTTTGGAACAAAAACAAATATGCACATAAATTATAGCATAGATCCAGGTTAGACCGATTAATACTATGATGTTATTAAATGATTTTGAATAACTTCTCAGAAGTAATAATTTTAGTAAATTGCAGTGAAGCTGCTTTTTGTAAATTATAAATAAGTAGAAAGCAATTAGTGACATAATTGAAAACAATATAAAAACAAAGGAACTCAGCAAATCCCCCACTGAGCTTTCAATATTAAAATTAGAGATTATGGCATAGACATACCAACAAATATATATTTTCTGAATAATTAATAAAGAGACATTGTAAAATGACAATTTTTCGTTTTGTATGCTTAACCCTAAAATTTTCATATTTACAAAAAGAACTTTCCACGAAAATGTTACCTGATCTAATTGATTTTTTGTTCGGGGATGTATTTTGATCATAGATGATCCCATGGCTATATTTTAAGCTCTGTAAAAAGTTGGTACAAATTATAAAATTTTGTCATTCCGAAAATAATTACTTATCAGTTACCTCGATAGATTCTCTTCCGATTCAAATGAAAATTAATAACTCTCATTCCGTCTGTTCGAAAATTTCTGAAAATTTTGCAGGAAGATTTTAGTATTAGGGGTATTGATGCTAGTAAATGTTGGTGATTAAATTTCGAGAAAGTGAAAAAATAGAGAAGGTCGTGTATCGTATCTCGAGTATGTAGTGTTTAAAGACGAATTTACTCGTTATTAGAATTTACAATTTTTTATGACACTCGCCTTAACTCTTAAAATTAAGTTTTTGCCACTTTATGATAATTAAAAATATAAAAAGTCTTAGAAAAATCATAACAAATCTCCCCACTCTCATTTTTAAAGGTTACCGGAAAAACTAAGCAACTCCTTGCTCAATTTTTTTCAGAATTTTCACAAAGAATCTTGCAATTTAATAATGTAATTTTTAAAAATATTAAAAACACGGCAAAGTGAGAAAGCAAAACATTTTTGCAGCCTTTACAATCTTTACATCTATCACTAATCAGTATATACTGTAGATGTAAAGAGAGAGAAGAAACGTATTCTAATGTCATGTATTTAATAGTAACGTGTTTATATAGTTGTTAGTGCCTAGAATAAAAGCAATCGGACGGATGTACCTTGCATCCAAAGAAACAACCGATAGACTATTCGGTCTGAATCCTAGGTCTTCGAATGTAAAACGATATTGCCTTTGTTGCTTTAAACAAATATCTTTACAGTGTCTACTGTACCGCGTAAAACATTTCTCTTATTATGTGCTAAAAAGCAACTTCAAAGACTAATTTAAGGAATAGTCTAAAAGCAAAAACAACGACTCACGGCACCTGGTAATAAGAAAGTTAGTGTAAATGTTCTCTTTTTTGTCCTATCAGTTTTCATTAATGTAAACCAGACGAAAAGAACAAAATAATTTGAAAATTCCAATATTGTAAAATCCATGGGAAAATCTGAGAAAACGAGTGCTTACTTGAATAAAAAAAACATCTGATCTCATTATACTGATACTCTGTGTTATCTCATAAGTAAAGAGAATTTATAAAAGAATTGGACGAAGACAGAAGTATGCGTATTACAAATCATCGTAACATTTAGATCACGTATAAGTACATTTTGCAAAAATGTGGTAATACTCCGATAATTCCGTAGATGTTACACAAACTAACTTATACTGTAGTACAAATATACGATTCAAGTATAACCAGAATTATATACAGCTAAAATTAGTATTATTCTAAAACCAATTGCATTTCCCCATCACAATACATTTTTCACGTTAAATATCAATTATAGATTGAAACTTAAGCAAGACCTAGTCCTGAACTATCTTCTAATGTCGAAAGTTTTGATCTAGTCGATTAAAGGAGGGCCATTTGATCTCGGTCATTCCTCATGAAAAAAACAAAATTAAACCACGTGATCAAAATATATCCTTTTATTAGCCTTTTTCTTTATGACTTGATAAGATAGTACTCAATTGTCTAGTGTCTAGTGTAGCTCCGCAACCATTGTACCACGGCACACTTGTACGCCGCGAGATGAGGCTATGTGTGCCGCGGCACAATGTCTTCAAGAGTGCAGAGTTTGTGGTGTATACACGAATATGATTAATATTTTGATTCCGCCATATTCATGTAATGTATGTCGATTGAAAAAAAATGATTTGCTTATTACATGTTTATTGCCACTGATGTTTGTAGCAGAAAAAAGTCTTACAAGCTTGAGACGTTATATCTATGCAGCCATATTTCACAGAATATATGCCGCATTTACTCCCGACAGCCTCTAAAAATTTAGCATCGTATTTCACAGAATACACGCGTAAATTCGGCATGTATCAGTTGCCATATTAATTTATCTGAAGTGACAAGATGATATCGCTGCCGTGTGCAACTATGATCCGAAATAGAAAATCCGACCATGTGCTGTTTACACTAGGCTTTGTTTACGGATTGTTAAAAAATAAAATCGTAGAAAGTAATAAGAAAGTCGATTATAAACGAAAATATTTAAATTATAAATTAAAGTATTTTTATATCCTGACAAGTGAAAAACAGCAAATAAGTATGTATTTTTCGTATACACTTTTTACCCTCAATAGTTTTTGTATATCTTTACTTGTAGCTACTACAGAATTTGGAAAGTATCTAGGTGTGCCATGCATGAGCAGATGCTGCTGAGCACTGCTCAAGTTTAATGTTTTCCAATGAAAGCAAGTTCACCGAATTGTATACAGGACCCGCTCTAGCGGTTACGTCGCCCCGGACAAAAAGATAAACTGCCGCCCTTAAGAATATATATATATATATATGTTACAGTAAAAACCCGTTTTTAGTGAAAACGCGTTTTAACTAGTTGAAACTAGTTTTTACTAGATGTCATTGTTATAACTTGTTTTGTCTAGTTAAAACTAGAATATACTGCTGTACATGTTTTGATTTTAGATAAAACTAAAATAAAACATCAACTTTTTAACTTTTAACATTAGTTAAAACTAATTTTAGCTACATAAATATGTTTGGGGGAAATAAATAAAGTGATGATTGGGATTAAAACATTTGTATTATTTAATACGATATTTATTGAAAATATTGGTCACGCATCTGTGTTATTATCATTAATTAATTCTTTGTCCCCGAAGGCACCGATCGATCAGTACCCTGGCTTTTTAAGCAAAACTTGGAGGGTACCGATTCATCGTTTCTTTGGAAAATATCGATTTTTGTAAAATTTATTAACAACAGATATAATCTCGTTCGATACGAAGTGAATAAAGTGTAATAATATAAGTTAATAAATAAGTATATAATAATATATTAGTTGATAGCAGTATAAAATTTCGATTTCAAACAAATGTTTGATATAATGCGCGATAATTTCGCAACGAATAAACATGCGCGCGTAAGTGTTATATCGAATTGTACAAAACAATATTCTACGTCTTTCTGGCTCAGTGTCAGCAAACAACTGTGTAACTAGACGATGTTAATTTTCACAAAATGTTACAAATTATCAAGTTTATATGTCAGTTCTGATATATATTATTTTTCTTCTTATAAATTTTTCTAATGAAATGTATTGAAAAATATCGTATTTAAAACTAAAGATATTAATAAATGTAAGTGATTTTTTTCATATACATATAATGATAATTTGATTTTTGGTGAACTTTTAAAATAATATCGCCTGACTGACCTATATTGTCTTAGGAGGGATCGCAAAATAAACGTAAACAAGATGTCAGGGGAAAAGGGTTAAAGCGATACGAAATTCGTCATACACTATAGGAACGTGTTAGCTGAATGATCTTGGTCGAAACCGTTTTTTACAAAGTCATTTTGTTAAAACCCGTTTTGTGTAGTTAAAACTAGTTTTAACTCAAATTCATTTGTGATAGCAGTAAATTCTAGTTTTAAAAATGACATCTAGTAAAAACTAGTTTCAACTAGTTAAAAAACTGGTTTTAACTAAAACTGGTTTTTACTGTAACATATACTGTAACACCTGCCAGCATATAACTAATTAGTAGGAAATTCTAGTAAAACTATTTGAATTAACTGAAACCGAACGGTTCGTTGCTCTTGACTAGTAACACGCAATGAAACGTGATAAGTCGGTTGTGAAATGTCCAGTCGATGATGACAGTTCGAATGACAGTTGCGCCGATAGCAGATAAGTGCGATGAAAATGAGAAAACTCGTAGACAGGATTGATAACGATTGTTCTTCGAGTTGATAGTTAGGCGGTTAGGAAATTGCTACATTTCGTTAGAATGGCCGAGTGGTCTAAGGCGACTGATATGAGTTCTGGTCGTCGTAAGAAAGCGTGCGGTTCGAACCCCACTTCTGACAAATTGTTTTTCTAAAGGTAAACATTTATCTCGGTTAAACCTTCTAATTACATTTGCATTCAGGATATTGTATGTTACCAGTAATTCGGAAAATGTCAAAAATAAAATATTATGGTTAATGTTAATTAAAAAAACTGCATTAACCCTCGGGTTGCCTGGTGAAGAAATTTCCGCCAAGCGCCTGAAGGGGTCCCACAGACCCAAAAATAAAACACTACATTATATGGCTTGTAAAAATAATTTCAATGTTATGTAAATATGTATATACAATAGGTTTATTAAAACATATTTAGAATAAAACAATCATTGATTTACGTAAAATATTTATTCACACGACTACATAATAAAAAACATCAAGTTTTTTTGTTGTATCAAAAATATTAACTTTGTTTCTCTAGAAATCATAATGTAATCTTATTATAATTTAAGTATTTTGGGTTCATTTTCATGGCACTTAATATAATTATCTGTTAAAGCATAAAAACTAAGCTTCTTTAGTTAAAATCTGAAATTGAGAATTCAGGCATTCTCCCCATAGGAATTTCGCATGTCCCATGCAAATAAATCTGGATCACTTTTTACAGACGCTCAGTAGCTGCTTAAACGTTTATCTACTTACAATTTAAACGTGTTATAAATCAAGCAAACACAAAAAATACGAATTTTACACAAAAAATATTACTTACACTTATGCAACGCGGAGCGCTTGGTGGGGTCTGTGAGGCCCGGCACTTATTCGACCACGTCTTGTTCGCAGAATATCGCGCGATGAACTAAAAATTTTGTCAGGATCGCAAGCGCATGCATAGAACTGAAGCTTCTAATAACCTTATGTCGCTAACGCAAATATTAAAAGAGTTATGAACTTTTGAAAATGAGTCGGGCCTCTCAGACTTACCCAGGCACCCAGAGGGTTAATGGAGCATTATTTACACTGAATTTAAAGCAGTCTCAAAACTGGTTTCGTTAAAACAAGTTTATCGTTTTCGAAATTGGATTTTCAGTACTAACAAGTACTTCAAATAAAACGAAAAATATCAATTTTCCTGTTGTACGATAGTAAAGGAAATTAGAAATTTAATACAGACTTAGAATCATAAATAACAAAACAATTTATTTTACTTTATTATGTACATGATTACGTACTTCTTATTTTGAATTTAATTTTACCAGTACATTGTGTTGTACATTTTAATAAAATATATACTTGTGTTTCATTGAAATTGATTTTTTTGAATAAATTATTTTGTTATTTCTAATTATTTGTATGTATTAAACTTCTCAGTTCTAATTTCGTTTACTTAGAGTAATGTTTAGTAATGTAATCTTTACAGTTCGAGTCTAATATAATAAATGTAAAAGAAGAGAAAATTCCAACTAACCTTTAAAAAAATAATGTTCAGAAACTTTCAGTGCTTACGTAAGAAAACAGATCAACAAATCTAATTTCTCATGTGCCTACTGTAGACTAACAATATGAAATTCCAATTTTGTGTTTTATCTGATGTAATTGTTTGAGATATTATTTCAGCATTTCTTCCTCCGTGTTCTGATATGATTGTCTCAGTTTTACGACGAACAGTAGACGTTTGTAATATTGAAAAAATAGATATTTTCGAAAATTAATTTTAGAATTTTCTGTTAGATGTTAAGAAAGTTTCCATTTTATTCTGGTGCGAAAATTGTGAATCGAAGTGTCATTTGTATAATATTAAATGTTGCAATTGCATACACTCGTACTGTGTTAATAATTTGGTTGATAGTTAGATGACGAAACGTAAATTTATATATTTAAAATATTTATTAAGAATTGTATTATAGGTATTAATTGTTTAATGTAAAACAAATCATTTCCACAAATTAATAGTTGCTAGCTGTATATGATACTTTTCGTTTAACAATAGAGTCGTACCGGTAATGTATCTAACATATTTCATGAGAAATATTTTGAATTGAAATACAGAGAAACCCTGGTTAACGACCAAATCGGTTAACGAACTTTTAATTTGAAAATTTTTTTTTCTGATAACGAACGTGATGGTTTTTTGTTTCAAATTTTGGCTGCTGTTAGGCATGCGTGAGTTAAACTTTGCTTTTCCGAGTTTTTATGCTTGACTTCTTTTTCAGTTTTGTGATTTATGTATTTAATCAATATGGCATCCAAGAAAAAGAAAAGTGAGAGTGGCAATAGAAAACGACAATGCCCTATCGCATTTCAGAAAAATTTTAATTAAGAGTAAGACTCAACTTTATACCAATTTCTTGTTCCTTTCCAAAAGAGATCTGAAATCGAAGAATTTCACAATGAAGTGCTGCCCATTATTTTTCTGGAGGGGAATTTTCCTTCTAAGCATTAAGCTCTGTATATCTGTATTTCACTGCCACCAACTACAACAAACAAAGGTATGTACAGTGCTATTTTATTAAATGAAGCTTACATGTTTGTTGCTGTAATGATAGATACTATGTTTTTCTACGTTTTCATCAAATAAAATTACAAAAATTTTCGAGGATAGAACGTGTAAATTGTATTTGCATTAATTTCTATTGGAAAAATTGCTTCGGTTAACGAACGGAGTCGCGGAACGGATTAAGTTCGTTAACCATGGTTCCACTATAACGTTACTTTTGGTTAATTGGAAATTTTGATATAGTTAATCAGGGCCTCCTGAGCTTAAGCTTTCCATATTTGGTCTTGCCTTTCATCTGTTAAAAAAAGAAGTCAGGCAGACAGGCAGAGAACAGTGGGAATACATACGTGTACAATTTTTCAATTGCAGCTTAACAATCTGTATTCCTCCACATAAAGTTCGCTATACGCGTGTATGTGTAAAATTATAAATATATGGCTGTATATACACAAAACACTAAAAACAATAATATAGACATCTTTTATAGAGTGTTCAGTTCAGTATGAAACAAGATGTTTTCAGCATTGCGCGAGTATAAGCAAATACATTGCTTTTGTTGTGATATTTATATTACAATAATGTGTAACATTTAAGTGTAATATGTGTACAATACATTGCGTAAAAGTTCATACATAGCAAATGTGGCACACAAAATGGTATATGAAAGTAAATGTTTCAATGTGTAGTTCAAATGAAATAATCTTAATATTTCATACGTTTTATAAATTAGGTCAGATCATTAGGAGGTCCCGGAACCGCCATCTTACGTCTAGGCCATTCGGTCATAAAGTCACGATTCCATAAAAACTATTAATTAGTAATAAAATACAGTAGAAGTTTATTAATTCGCAACCCGATAATCCTAAATTGTTCGAAAGTAATCCATGCCTGTGTAGCTTTTGTGAATTGATGGTAGGCAGTATATATTTGAAATATAAAAATTGAAGGCACATAAATCATCGCTAATGCTGATTTTGTGCAATAAAGTTTTACAGAATTATTGATCAATTTCAATGTAGTACAGCCGTGTTATTAAATATTTCCCATGTAAGTTGTTTTTATCAACACCTTACATGGGAAATATTTTGAATTGAAATACAGTGAAACCCTGGTTAACGACGAAATCGGTTAACGAACTTTTATTTTGTAAAAATTTTGTCTATGATAACGAATATAATGGTTTTTTGTTTCAAATTTTGGCTGCTGTTAGGCATGCATGAGTTAAGCTTTGCTTTTTCGAGTTTTTATGCTCGACTTCATTTTCAGTTTTGTGATTTATGTAATTAATCAATATGGCGTCGAAGAGAAAAAAAAGTGAGAGTGGCCATAGAAAACGACAATGTCCTATCGCATTTGACAAAAATTTTAATTAAAAGAGTAAGACAATCATCATTAGATCAATCTTTTGTTTCTTTTCAAAAGAGACCTGGACTTAAAGAATCTCCTGATGAAGTGCTACCCGTTATGTTTCTGAAGGGAGTTTTCCTTCTAAGCATTAAGCTCTGTATATCTCCACTCTTCTGCCATCAACTACAACAAACAAAAATATGTACTGTACAGTGATATTTAATTAAATAAAGTTTACATATTTGTTGCTGTAATGATAGATACTATGTTTTTCTACGCTTTCGTCAAATAAAATTACAAAAAGTTTGGAGGATAGAACGTATAAATTGTATTTGCATTAATTTCTATGTAAAAAATTGCTTCGTTTAACGAACGGAGTCCCGAAACGGATTAACTTTGTTAACCGGGGTTCCACTGTAACGTTACTTCTGGTTAATTGGAAGTTCTGATATAGTTAATTACGGTTTTAGGTTATTTAGAACAAGGATAAATCTTTATGTTTTTAAATGTTATTTTATAGTTTACATTGTTTAACTTGAGTTATGTGCGTGCCTCTTCCAGAATGTCTAAAGGTCAAAGAAAACTTTCTGGTTACCAGTACGTAAAAAGAAAGCTGGAAAAGTAAGCCGAAAGGCGAAAACAAGCTGGCGCGTTAAAACATTATATCCACAGTTGTACTAAAACAAGCGACGATTCAGAAAATCTAACAACAAGTCCGGTTATAACAGAAAATACAAAATCGATCAGAGAATGATGACGACAAACAAATGGACGAAGTTTCTAAATCAATTGGAACTGACGACACTATGACTTTATTATCACCAGATGAAAGCATTAAAAAATTGACACCAACGTGACTCCTACAGAAAGCGTTGAGTACAGATCCAGCATTGCGGCCAAAAATTTTAGGGGACGCCGAAAAAAGTTTTTTAGTAAGACAAGGTCCATCTAAACCATTGCATAATTACAAATTTTCTTCCAATGACACTGGTCGACATTTTAGCGTAAATTATTAAACACGAATTTTAAGCAATGGAGAGCAAGTTTTACAAGACTAGCTAGTTTATCCTCTTTTACAAAACTGCGTTTACTGCTTCTGTTGCAACATTTTCGGCTGTATAGTTAGTTCTCTTTCAAAGGAGGGTTTTAAAAGTTGGAAGCACCTCGGCGAAACTTTAAAAGAGCATGAAATTTCCAAAAATCATATTCGGGCCAAAAAATAATGGCTAGAAATGAACCTAAAGTTAAAGTGTTGTAAAACTATAGATGCGGCCCTTCAAAGCATTATTAATGCCGAAACAAATCATCGGAACGAGGTGCTTCTAAAAATTGTAGCAATTACTAAAATGCTTGGTAAAGGTGGTCTGGATTTTCGAGGTACAAGCGACAAGTTGTTTGAGTATAAAAACGGTAATTTCTTAAAAATAGTTGAGTTGCTATCTCAATTTTATCCCATTATGGAAGAGCACGTGCGTACAGTGCTAAAAACAGAACGGACTAAAGCTCACTATCTCGGGAAAAATATACAAAATGAGATAATAGACCTGCTGCATCAAAGTGTAAAGTCTCATATTATTGATGAAATAAAAAAATCAAAACATTTTCGCATAATTTTATTCTGTACTCCTGACATTTGCAAGGTAGAGCAAGTGACTCTTGTGATCAGATATGTTTCAATCAATAAATTCGAAGCTGATTTCGAAATTAAAAGTAATAAAAGCATTTTAGGCTTCTTACCAGTCGAAAGATCCACAGAGAAACAAATGTCTGATCTTATAATTGAAGAACTTAATGACTTAAATTTGCAGGATATCAGAGAGCAGAAATACGACAACTGGTCCAATATGAGGGGCGATAAAGCAAGAGTGCAGTCTAGAATTAACCAATATAATTCGCCTGCATTCTGTGTTCCGTGTAGTAGCCAATCTCCAATCTTGTTGTGAATGATATGGTAAAAGCATTCTTGAAAGCCACTAATTTCTTCAACACGGTCCAAAAAATATATTTATTTTTCTCGGCATCTACTTTTCGATGGGAATACTTTTAAAACATGTTCAAGGTTTAACTTTGAAACCATTGAGTGACACTAGATGAGAGAGTAGGATAGAGACCTTAAAGCCTTTGAGATTTAACTTGGGAGATGTATACGACGCCTTGCTAAGCATTTACGAAAACCAAAAAATTGATAATTTAGTAAGAGACTAGGTCTAGGGTTTATTAAATTGTATTAAACAATTTAAGTCTTTGTGTTCATTATTTATTTGGCATAAAATACTAAATTCCATTAAGCCAATAACCAAGTTAATGCAAACAAAAGATTTGATCTAGCTTCTGCACTTGATCTTTCACAAAACTGCAAAATATTTTTTTAAAAATCTTCGATCGGATTCGTCCTTCGATGAAACTATTATTGCTGCAAAAGAACTCGCTACCGAAATTGATGTGCAGGCTAATTTTGGATCAACAATAACAGGACACCACGTTAGAAGAAGGAAAAGGAACTTTTTATACGAACCCATCAAAGATCCGAAAGAAAAATATAAAATAGATTTTTTATTTTACAATCGATCAAGCACTAAATGCACTAGATGCTAGATTTGAGCAACTTAGTAATCATAGTAACTATTTTCAATTCTTATATAATATATACGATTTAAATATCATATCCTAAGAAATACTACTAAAACAGTGTAAGAATTTAGAATGCATTTTAACTGATGGTGATTCTGTTGACATAAATGGGGTAAATTTAGCGAAGAAAATTCCGTCAGAATCCTTGCTTTTGGGCAAAAAAGAAAGCCCGAGCAATGTACTGAGCTTAATTACAAAGTTAAATTTTGCCCCGAATCTTACTATTGCTTTAAGAATATTGCTAACGATACCAATAACAGTAGCAAGTGGAGAAAGGAGTTTCTCTAAGTTAAAATTAATTAAGAACTTTTTACGTTCGACTACTACATAAAATCGTCTTAATGCCTTGTTGGCAATTGAGCATGAAATTGCTGATCAAGTAAGTTAAAAAGATGGAAAAAAGTTTACAGAACTGAATGTAAGAAAGAAAAAACTTTTTTTTGAGTTTATCGGAGTTGTTTTATTTTTAAAATAATGGCATTTTGATTGTTTGTGAAATAATACATTTTTAACAATACAGTCGTACTGGTCATCTATCCAACATCTTACATGGAAAATATTTGAATTTAAATAACGTAACTTCTGGTTTTAATTGGATGTTTTTGTATAGTTAATCAGGGTCTCCTGAGTTTAAGTTTTCCATATACGCTCCTGTCTTTCATCAATTAAGGAAAGACAGACAGGCAGCGGACAGACGACAGTGGGAATTTATAGGTTTACAATTTTTCACGTTGCAGCCCAACAATCTGTAGTGCTACATATAAAGTTCTGTGTATGGGTGTATGTTTAAGATTATAAATATATGGCTGTATATACACAAAACACCGAAAACAATAATATGTTCAGTTCAGTATGAAACAAGATGTTTTCAGCATTGCGCGAGTATAAGCAAATACATTGCTTTTGTTGCGATATTTATATTACAATAAAGTGTAACATTTAAGTGTAATATGTGCACATTGCGTAAAAATTAATGCATAGCAAACGTGACAAACAAGGTGGTGTATGCGAGTAAATGTTTTGGCATGTAGTTCAAATGAAATAATCTTAATATTTCATGCATTTCATAGATTAGGTCAGATCTATAGGAAAATCCGGAATCACCATCTTACATATCGGCCATTCGGCCATCAAGTAACGACTTCAGAGTTACTAGTAATTACTAATAAAATACAATAGAACTTTGTTAATTCGCCACCCGATAATCCGGAACTGACTGAAAATTATATACATCGAGCTATTAATTTATGTACGTGTAGCTTTCGATAATTGACTGTATGCAGTACGTATCCGAAGAATAAATATTGAATGCACACGAATCATTGTCAATGCCGATTTTGTGCAATAACGTTTTGCAAAATTATTGATCAATTATTTCAACGTAGTACAATCGTATTATGTAAGGTACAATTTCCAAAGTGGTTAAAGAGCGCTCATAAACAATTGGGAAGCATAACACAATGTACAGTATCCTGGTACGAAATATGCAAGTCTGTTGTAAATATTGAAAATCGCATATAACTTAACGAATTTAGTGCAAATTTCTCTAAATATTATATTTTAAAATTGTATATATTAAAGTTTTAATTATCAAAAAACAGTTCAATAATTTTAGCATGCTGGAATAAAATCTGTAAATCTCGAATTTGAAGAAACCAGCAAATGGCGAGTTTGAGTTATAAAGACATAATTATTATACATCTACATACAGATGTATAATAATTATGAAAAATACTAAAGTATTCATTCGAACGTATAGTGCAAAATAGTAGATAAAAAATATAATTCTGCCATATATTTAACTGAACCATTATAAGAACAATATATGAAACAATAAAGTTTTAAATAAATGTGAATTTATTTATGTTACAAAATTATGTTTCTGTGAGGTCGCCGAATTCGTGGTATTCAAATGTCAGGACTTATCGTATGTGGGGTGTAGGAAAGTGTGGCAAATAGCTATAGTGACAAATAAACCCGTTTATTTACACTATATCTTACAGTCTAGAGCAGGCGTGGCCAACAGTTTTTGCCCCCAGACTGAATTGGAAAGAGAACTTTTTTCCCGGGTCGAACGAAATATTAAAATTAAAAAAAAAACGTTAAATACGAAAACGATTCATTTAAGTAAATAAATGTTTAAATATATCAATAAAATATTGTAGTAAATTTGAATGTATTCTATAAGTAAAATTATTTATATTTTTGTTCTATGAACATAATTATTTGAATCAGTAATGTAAGACATTTATTAAGTTCATAGCTTCGATAAAACGCATTTTATAATAATATATTTAAATAATTGAAGTGAATAAAATCTCAAAATCAACAATTATAAAATTGTTTTTAATCACAATTTATGGTTTGCTGAAATATTTGCTATTATAAAATACATATATAAAAAGGCTAGACTTTTTCTACGTTCACAGGATACGAAAAATATTATGTGTAAGCCATAAACATTTTTTATGTCCATTGACAGAATATAATTTTGAAGTTATGTTAATCAGGGTCTCCTGAGCTTAAGCCTTCCATATCTGTCTTTCATCTATTAAGGAAAGACAGACAGAGGACAGTGGGAATATATAGTTGTACAATTTTTCAAATTGCAGCCCAACAATCTGTAGTGCTCCATATAAAGTTCGGTATATGCGTGTATGTGTAAGATTATAAATATATGGCTCTATATACACAAAACACCGAAAACGATAATATAGAGAGTTTAGTTCAGCATGAAACAAGATGTTTTCAGCATTGCGCGAGTATAAGAAAATACAGTGGTACCTCGATATACGAGTGCCCTAATATACGAGTGTTTTGAGATACGAGCCGCCGAGCGAGCGATATTTTGCTTTGAGATGAGAGCAAGATTTGAGATACGAGAAATCCTACGAGAAACGACCCCAACATGCGGGGCGCATGTTGGGGTCGTGTGCAGCGTCTAACGGTTTCTCCCACCTCAGACTAGACCTCAGTCTGTGTGCTTGTTTCTCTCATTTTCGAAGCATTTTTGATAAGTTGGGTTCGCGTTTTTTGCTTTTTGTACATTTACAAAACATTATCACATTTATTTTTATAACCATTGGTCCGAAAGAAAAAGATGATGTCTATTGAATTAAAGCGTGAAATCATAGAAAAACATGAGCAAGGTGTGCGAGTAATTGACTTGGCGAAGATGTATGGGCGTAGCACATCAATGATATGTATTGTGCTTAAGCAGAAGCAGTTGATAAAGCGTATAACGCCAGCTAAGGGCGTTACGTTAATTTATAAGCTCCGGACCTCTCTCCATGAAAAGATGGAGAAACTACTGATGGTGTGGGCGACAGAGAAGCAGCTTCAAGGAGGAACCTTAACACAGGGAACAGTGGAGATGCGCGTTTTAACCTAACCTAACCTAACCTATTTTAATAAATTACCATAATTATTACCAACAAAATTATTAGAATAGGTTAGGTTAGGATAGAATGTGCATCCCCACTGTTCCTTGTCTTCTGATTGCTGCAATCGGAGACGAGCCGCCACCTTCGATACAAGGTAACATTAACCCACCCTGTAAAAATAAATAAAAGATTAAATATTCTATATGTTACACTAAGAAGCACAAATAAGTTCATTCTAAATTTTAGTTTGGCTCTAAAAGTTATTTTTTATCATTTCTTCTGAATTTTTGAAAACATTTTCGAAACTTAATTACCTTTAAAAATGCATGGCTTAATAAAAAATACAAACTTATAAGTACTGATTAGCTTATTTTTATTTTATAGTTTTGTGCAAGTGTTGTATCACTTATAATCAATACCAACTAGTTTGTCCTGACACGCATAGGACAAACTAGTTTGTCCGGTAAAATATATAAATTATATGACCTGTAATTTATGTTTTTTATTGTATTTATTAAAATGTTGCAGATTAACTATTTAAACTGTTAAATATTGTCTAGTCTTTTCTCATCCAAATAATGTCTAACAATACGATATTTTCCTTTCTAATTTCATTTTATAGTTACACAACACTATTAATAACGCCAGTATACAATATGTTTAACAATTGTTTTACAATTTAAGTTTTTTCAGTAATTAATGGACAATTTAAATTTTAACAAACATTATTTTAACTTAATATAATAAGAAAATCGTCTCTGCAATTGTTTGATAACAACACAGACATTAAAAGTTCTTTTAAAGTTATTTTCTTTTCTTAATTATCTGAAATTTTATGAATTTTTTATTAACTCAAGAGCGCACTTTTTAAGTAAATAAATAAATTTTCAAATTTCTGTTGTTATCTTTAACCTCTTAACAGTGGAACAGTCAGACGTGGCGCTACCACTTAGTTGTGGAGAAGAAGCGTGGGAAATTTTTTAAGAATTTTCCCACGCGTTTTTCTCGTTTCCGTTTTGAAAAAAAAATTTTTAAACAGTTACGTCTAGTAAAGAAAAAATTGTTCTTTATTGTCACATAATTTTTTTAAATGTGAATTTTTTTCGCGGTAGTTTTTTGCTGAATTTTTTTTTCAAATTTATATTAAATTTTTTTTTGATTTTTCATCCGATACGATTTTTTCAAAAGTTTTGAATTTATTTTCAATTTTATATACTTTTTTAAAGTTTTAGGCATTTAAGTAATGACGATTTTTTCTAACTTGCGAATCAAATGCAAGAAAATGTAATTGACAGTTAACGAATTTCATCCACAATGGTAGCTGAGGTAAAGGTTGTTATGTTTATAACTATAAGGCCTGGCGGTCTTTCCCCCAGACTGAAATGTGGGTGGAAGTCGTCTCGTGTTTTACTTTTTGTAGAAGTGACATAATCATTGTAAATAAAAGAAACTTTCAGTATATCTTTTATTTAAAATTATAAAATTCGTTGTTCAAATTTACACCGAAATATTAAAGCGGTTTAAAATATTAGCATTTGGTAAATAAACTTACTTTACGTATAATAAATTTAAATAAATTAAACTTTAAGAAACAACAAAACAATGAAAAAAATGTAGAAATATTTTTATATTCATCTTCAGATTTATTACATATGAGATCGTCATTAACTAATATTTAATTTTGAAATCAATATTCATCATTGGCATGCATCAGAAAAAAAAATGCATAACTTTCCTAAAACACACTTTACTGAGAGGGTCCGCTTCACTCTGAAAAGTGAACAGTTCTCAATCCAATGTGCGACCTACTTTCTCTAACATAGTAAAACGAAGTAATTTACAGTACAACAATACACATGAACACTAACCATAATAATCAAATCAAATTGTTAAAGGATAAGTATTTCTAAAAATCTCTAATCAGTCTTTGATGTAGTTCTACGTTTTAGCACTAAATTAGTACACATGTCTAAATAACACGCTTATAAATACTAAAAAACAAATGTTTCGAAACTAGAACTACAGTACATAATTATATGCACAAATAAATTAGTAGTCCAATAATACATACTTCCACTTATATCCAAGTATTATATCCAAAGATCAGTTCTCGTTAATTGTCGAAAAAATAAATTATTTTCAATTTTTCTTTCTGAATTTAGAACTAATTCACAGTAAACTTTACGCCTTAGAATATTCATTACAATCAACGCAAAATCTATCAACCCACGTAATAAAAATTTATCGCAGTGAACTTCAAAAGATAATGAGAAGATACAAACACCAAATCACACTCCACGAAATCTGGCGCGAACTGATCATATACAATAGACAAAACGAAAATGCTCTTGTCCAATGTCATCAGGTGACAAAAAGTTTCTAAAAAACGCTAAAAGTTTTAAAGAATTCTTCCACAAAAACCGATGAATTTAACTAATACACAATAACTAAATCTGTTTAATAAAAATTAATAATTTACCACTATAATTATGCAAATGTTATATAAAAAAGATCATTGCGCAAAATCTCCCGCGAAACATCGGATAGCTGTTATGTCACGTGGCTTTGAAGCTTTTCTAAAAGCAAAACACTAAAAATTTTATATAATTATTTTACTAATCCAGTCAAATTTAAGTAATATAAATTGTCTAAATCTGTTTAATCAAGATTAGTAATGTACTATCACTAATACGCAAATTAGATATGACAAAGATCACTGTAAGAATTATGCCAGCAAATTGATCACGTGACCAAAAGCTAACACCTAGAAATCTGAAGAAATATGTTTAAAATTTAATTTTTCAGCTTACATAAACCGTACAATAAATGAGTATTTCTTCGAAAGAAGTCGATATACACGAATAAATAATAATTATTTAATAATGCTTTTATCCATTTTAAGTTGATATTGTAAAAATTAAGCCATTTAATCTGTGTGGCTTTTATAATTTAGAGTTTCCGAGTATTTTACTGTAAAATTCAATTTAGTAAACAAAAACAAAGTTATGCTACTAAGTATAAACAGCACAATACAATAATTTATACGTAAGTTGAGTGTAAATACAGAAAAAAGCGAATTATATCAAAGATGGGACAAACAAGCTTACATCCCCAGAACAGAGTTTATAATTTGTTATTTTCAGCCTGTTCCTACTTCGACTGTTTTATGTTAGTAAAAAGTTAATATTTTAAGATGTTCTTAGTGAAGAAAGATAAAAGTATCGAAATATAATATTCACACACACAAAAATATTCATGTATGTCGATATTAGAAATTTGGAATGAATTATAGAATGTCCTCGATAGACATATCGAGTGATTGTCTGTTTCTTCTGTCTTATTTTGCTTTTTTACGTGAAAATAAGGTATCTTTTATAACTATTGATAATATAAACATTTTGTTTCGTTATATATTACCTTCAATTACAGATGCAAACTTTAGTACATGGAGCATGTGAGAAAGTGTTATTGTATCGATTATTACATTTTTATGAATACACCTGAGACTCATGACAATATATACTAACCTACTTTAAGTGTCAATATTTTATTTAAAATCATTTTAAACGTTATTATTACATCAAATTATGAAATGGAATATTCCAAGTATAAGAGTAAGAGGGAGAAGAAAAAAGCCATGCATGTGAAAAAATGTGTTTTTATCTAAATTATAATAAAATTTACTTATATTTACGAGATATATCGGCAATTTTCTTCTGGCAAAATGTATCTTCATAAAATTAATTATCTATTTGAATGAAAATTTCAATAATACATTAGTTACAACGACTGACATTCTTTTTTTATTCTTTCTGTAGTATGTCTTGTATATTAAACATAGTTTCCCAGATTATAGCATAATAATGTGTAAAAAAACTAAAAATTGTTAATTTGTAAACGCAGATACTATCACATAAAAAGCATACTGTACCCTTTGTATATTTAACGTCAGTTATTCGCGATTGAATTTTTCTAAATAAACCTGTTTAATCAGTAATTTGACAGAAAGAAATTGTTTATGGCCGTATTTCATATATCCTCTTAACAGTGGAACAGTCAGCCGTAGCACTTCCACTTAGTTGTGGAGAAGAAGCGTGGGAAATTTTTTAAGAATTTTCCCACGCGTTTTTCTCGTTTCCGTTTAGGAAAAAAAAATTTTAAACAGTTACGTCTAGTAAAGAAAAAATCGTTCTTTATTGTCATATAATATTTTTATATATGAATTTTTTTCGCGGTAATTTTTTGCAAAATTTTTTTTTTAAAATTTATAATAAATTCTTTTTTGATTTTCCATCCGTTACGATTTTTCCAAAAGTTTTGAATTTATTTTCAATTTTATATAATTTTTTAAAGTTTTAGGCATTTAAGTAATGACGATTTTTTCCAACTTGCGAATCAAATTCAAGAAAATGTAATTGACAGTTAACGAATTTCATCCACAACAATAGATGACGTATAGGTTGCTACGTTTACAACTACGACGACTGGCGGCCTTTCCCTCCAGACTGAAATGTGGGTGAAGGTCGTCTCGTGTTCTACATTCTGTAGAAGTGACGCAATCATTGTAAATAAAAGAAAATTTCAGTATATTTTTTATTTAAAATTTTAAAATTCGTCGTTCAAATTTACACCGAAATATTAAAGCGGATTAAAATATTAGCATTTTGTAAATAAACTTACTTGACATATAATAAATTTGAATAAATTAATTTTTAAGAAACAACAAAAAATGTAGAAATATTTTTATATTCATCTTCACATTTATAACATATGTTATCGTCATTGACCGATATTTAATTTTAAAAACAATTTTAATCATTGGCATGCATCAGAAATAAAAGCATAACTTCCCTAAAACACACTTAACTGAGAGGGTCCGCTTCACTCTGAAAAAGCAGACAGTTTTATGTCAGAAATCCAATGTGTGACTTACTTTCTCTAACATAGTAAAACAAACTAAGTTACAGTACAACAATACACATAAACACAAATAAATTAGTAGCCCAATAATACATACCTTCATTTATATCCATATGTAATATCCAAAGGTCAGTTCTCGCAAATTGTCGAAAAAATAAATTATTTTCAACTTTCTTTCTGAATTTAGAACTAATTTACAGTAAACTTTACGCCTTTAAATATCTATTGCAATCAACGCAAAATGTATGAATCCACGTAATAAAAAATTATCGCAGTGAACTTCGAAAAAACGAAAAACACAGAAGCATTAAACCGCACTTCACGAACTGATCATATACAATAGACAAAACGAAAATGCTCTTGTCCAATGTCATCAGGTGACAAAAAGTTTCTAAATAAACGCTAAAAGTTTTAAAGAATTCTTTCACAAAAATCGATGAATTTAATTAATACACAATAACTAAATCTGTTTAATAAAGGTTAATAATTTTCCATTATAATTATGTAAATTAGATATAAAAAAGATCATCGCGCAAATTCTCCCGCGAACCATGGATGACTCTTACGTCATCCTGGATTGAAGTTTTCCTGAAAAATACTAAAAATTTTATATAATTATTTTACTAATCCAGTCAAATTTAAATAATATAAAATGTCTAGATCTGTTTAATAAAGATTAGTAATGTACTATCACTAATATGCAAATTAGATATGACAAAGATCAATGTGGGAAAATTCCCGCCAAGATAAAAATAGCTTTCGGTCACGTGATCACCAAGAAATACGAAAAAATATGCCTTAAATTTAATGTTTGTGTACAAATTAATAAATTTTAACTAATGTTTTCGTTTAAAATTTAATGTTTCTGTAAAAATTAGTAAACTGTAACAAATTTCATCAAAGACAACAGAATAATTTTCAGCTTATAAAAACTTTACAATAAATAATTATTTCTTCGAAAGAAGTCGATATGCACGAATAAATAATAAATATGTAATAATGCTTTTATCCATTTTAAGTGGATATTGTAAAAATTAAGCTATTTAATTTGTTTGGCTTTTATAATTTAGTTTCCGAATATTTTACTGTGAAATTCCATTCAGTAAACAGAAACAAAGACAAGCTATTAATTATAAACAGGACACTAGAATAATTTTTACGTGAATTGAGTGTAAATACAGAAAAAAACGAATTATATCAAAGATGGGACGAATAAGCTGACATCCCTCGAACAGAGCTTATAATTCGTTGTTATTTTCAGCCTGTTTCTACTTCGACTGTTTTTTGTTGGTAAAAAGTTAATGTTTTAAGATGTTCTTAGTGAAGAAAGATAAAAGTATCGAAATATAATATTCAGAATTAAAAATATTGATGTATGTCCATATTAGAAATGTATATTTTTTTCCGATATTAGAAATAATATTACGAGAAAAACATTATATAAACGAAATACGGCCATAAACAATTTCTTTCTGTCAAATAAATTACGGATTAAACAGGCTTATCTAGAAAAATTCAATCGCGAATAACTGACTTTAAATATACAGAGGATACAGTATGCTTGTTATGTGATAGTATCTGCGTTTACAAATTAACAGAATTTTCAAATTTTTTTTTACACATTATTATGCTATAATCTAAGAAACTATGTTTAATAATAAGACATACTACAGAAAGGGTAAGAAAGGAACGTCAGTCATTGTAACTAATGTATTATTGAAAGTTTCATTCATATAGATAATTAATTTTATCAAGATAGATTTCTCCAAAAGAAAATTATCGATATTTATCGTAAATATAAGTAAATTTTATTATAATTTAGATAAAAACTCATTTTTTCCCCACGCATGGCTTCTTTCCCCTCCCTCTTACTCCTATACTTGGAACATTCCATTTCATAATTTGATGTAATAATAACATTTAAAATGATTCTAAATAAAATATTGGCACTTAAAGTAGGTTAATATAGGCCTATATTGTCACGAGTCTCAGGTGTATTCATAAAAATGTAATAATCTATACAATAATACTTTCTCACATGCTCCATGTGTTAAAGTTTGCAGCTGTAATTGAAGGTAATATATAAAGAAACAAAATGTTTATATTATCAATAGTTATAAAAGATATCTTATTTTCACGTAGAAAAACAAAATAAGACAGAAGAAACAGACAATCACACGATATCTCTATCCAAAACATTCTATAATTGATTTCAAATTTCTAATATCGACATACTTGAATATTTTTGTGTGTGTGAATATTATATTTCGATACTTTTATATTTCTTCACTAAGAACATCTTAAAACATTAACTTTTTACCAACAAAAAACAGTCGAAGTAGAAACAGGCTGAAAATAACAACGAATTATAAGCTCTGTTCTGGGGATGTCAGCTTATTCGTCCCATTTTTGATATAATTCGTTTTTTTCTGTATCTACACTCAATTTACGTAAAAATTATTCTATTGTCCTGTTTATAATTAATAGCTTGTCTTTGTTTCTGTTTACTGAATGGAATTTCACAGTAAAATACTCGGAAACTCTAAATTATAAAAGCCACACAGATTAAATGGCTTAATTTTTACAATATCAATTTAAAATGGATAAAAGCATTATTAAATAATTATTATTTATTCGTGTATATCGACTTCTTTCGAAGAAATACTCATTTATTGTACGGTTTATGTAAGCTGAAAAATTAAATTTTAAACATATTTCTTTGTGAACACGTGACCGAAAGCTATTTTTATCTTGGCGGGAGATTTCCTAGTGACCTATCTCATATCTAATTTGCATATTTGTAATAATATTTGTGATAATCTTTATTAAACAGATCTAGACATTTTATATTATTTAAATTTGACTGGATTAATTAAATAATTATATAAAATTGTCAGTGTTTAGTGGGAAACTTTCAATCGCATTGACATCGTAAGTTTTTCCATGACGTATAGTTGGCGGGAAAATTTGCGCAGCGATCTTTTTTATATCTAATTTGCATAATTATAGTAGTAAATTATTAACCTTTATTAAACAGATTTAGTTATTGTGTATTAATTAAATTCATCGAATTCCATAAAATAATTTTTTAAAACTTTTAGCATTTATTCTAAAACTTATCGTCATGTGATAAAATTTTTACAGGAGCATCACTATATTAATCAATTGGCGGGAAAATTTAATAGCGTGCGGTTTGGTGTTTCTGTGTTTCTCGTTTTTTCGAAGTTCACTGCAATAAATTTTTATTACGTGGATTCATAGATTTTGCGTTGTTTTTAACGGATAAAAGGTGGAAATTTTACTCTGAATATAGAACTTGTTTTTCAGAATATGCTACTTTACAGAAAGAAAAGTTGAAAATAATTTATTTTTTGACAATTTGCGAGAACTGATCTTTGTTTGGATGTAAATGAAGGCATGTATTATAGGTTTACTAATTTATTTGTGCATATAATTATGTAGTTCTAGTTTCGAGACATTTATGGTTTTTAGTGTTTATAAGCGTGTTATTTGGACATGTCTACCAATTTAGTGCTAAAACGTAGAACTACGTCAAAGAAGAATACAAACTTTAATTAGCAAGTAGTCCCTTTATTAGCAAACTAATTTGTTGGTAGATTTTTTTACATTTAAAGTGTAATTACATGAAACTAAATGGATGTGAACATAGAAAGTAGAATATGGCAAGACTAATAGATAAAACTATTATTACATATTACTCGATCAGAAAAATTTATACTTGAAGAATTTTGTTTTGATAATTATGGCCTAGGGTTTATGTCGAAAATATTTTTCAGTTATATTTGTAATTACAGTTACAAATTATGTAAAATTCAGCTTGATATAATAATATATCATTCGAATAGTAATGGCGCTTAAATATTTATAGGATTAATTGAAGTTTTCGAATTTTGTTTGAGGAAACTGAGGAAGGCAAGAGTATCTACAGTTGTATAATGAACTGAATTTAAGTAAATTAGGTGACTTTGTATGTTTCGATGTAGTTTTTTATAATATTACGATATACGAACTTTCGATTTTGTAAATTGTATTATACTAAAAAATAAAGTTTTTCGTTATTCTCCTACTTAATGATGTATTTATAATGTTTCTGAACTAAATAATACTTATTAAATTGAAATCCGAGCATTACAAATTACTATGAATATTAGAGAAGACCGTTTTACTACAAACTACTACGTTTTACTACAGCTTACTCCAATGTTGATTCTACGAAAAGTAGGTCAGACAAGGACCGTTAGACTAATGACGTAGGCTGTTTACTTTTTCCGGTCGCATCGGTGCTCTCCCGATAGAGTCATTTACAGAAGTCACACCTACTTTTTTCTGACGCGAGCCAATTAGGAATATTAATTTTTTTAACCAATCAGATGACGGCGAGAGATTTAAATTCGATTTATGTCGATAGATGGCCGTCTAAAATTTCATATTTATTTTAATTTTCTTTCTTTTATTGTAATTTCTCGAGAACTAAAAAATATTCCAAAACAAAGTTGGAGAACCCAACTACTCGTGAAAATTCTACGACTTCACGAAATGGTCCAGGTATTTTATAAAAATTTTTTAACGACTATAGTCGTCCTTCACCACTGCCACTCGATCGCCTTGGACGACTATTCTCGTCCTTCACTGTTAAGAGGTTAAGTAATATGAAAAAACTGAAAATTTCTTTATATAAATACAAAATAAAATTAGTGTTTAAAACTAGACAAAGATAATCATAAATTAATTAATAATATCGACCACCGGATGGCCAAGAGGATAAAATAACAGCTTAACGCTCTGAAGAATCCAGAATCAAATCCAGACTTGTCGAGAAACTTTTTGGGATAACGCTCAGTTTCTATCATCCCTATTGTGGGTTTAACTTACTAAAATCAAAAAGGCTTTCTCAGTGCTCACAGGTCATAAATAGTTAAATTTGGCGATATGTTAACATACCTGGCAAGTTTATTTTTAATGATATGCATTATAATAAAAGCAGATATATTGTATAGATGGGGACCTAGCATACCCGAATGAACCCATGCATGGAAATTGTTGAATCAATCAAAACTCGAACTCAGATCACTGAAACATTAGAATGACGCTACAATCCAGTAATTTTGCTTTATGAAATTTTTAAAATTATTTTCGAGAAACAATACAGTGCATTGTCGAAATCATCATTGTTGTAAATTTTTTATTGTTAGAAAATCTTAAAATTCTAATCTCGTTTTAAGTACATTTCATCGTTGTTTTCTTTAGGAAAAGAACGTTGAAAATTTAATTTTTCTCTCTGAAGCAATTTAAATTCAAGCAAATAATTGTTTTTACAGCAATGAATCTTCGAAAGATATTTTTGTTTCTTGTCGTTTTTGCAGCAATTTCAGAAAACCTTTGCTTAAAAATTGTTAACGAAGGTAAGAGCAAATATAATTTAACTCACGAATAAAATTTTAACTTTAAATTTATTTTTTTATTTGCAGAAAATGCACAAGAAGACTTTCGATTCGAATCAAAACCCAAACGTGAATGTAAGCGTATTTTATCATGTCATTACAGCTGATTTTCAACAAGCTACAGCATAGACCATCGCGCTAAAAGGCTACAATTTAAGGCCTTGTGTCTTTTTATTTATTATTATTTAATGGAGAAGAAAGGGATTCTTCTATGTTATAGCTTATGGTCATAACGCGAGTAAATCTGATCCGGCACGAAATATCTTTATATAAATTCTTACAATTTATTTATAGATTTCGCTGAAATTTTAAAGAAATTTTCACATAAACTAAAAAATATGTTTCTGCTATCTGAAGTTCGTTCGAGTATAGAGTTATGCATACATACAGTCTGGCACTATTTTAAATGCATACCTCTATCAAATGAAATTTGTTTAGAGATGCAGATATATATGAATACGTTTTATACACGTTTCTGTGCGCATATTAAGCCACTATCCATCGAAATCCTGCATGGCATGAAGATAACAGCTTACAGATTTTTCTGTATAATGGAGAAATTTAGTAAAATGGGGAAGATTTTATTCTATCCTTACGAGCACGAAGCAGAGGAGACGTTTATTGAAAAATTGTGTAATTTTTGGATCATTTCTACACTTTTCTTCATGACTCTTCTCATTCTTGTAAGTTTATTTTGAAAAAAAAATTGCCCCGTTCTTCTATGTTTCAAATCATTTTTATATTTTTGCAGCTTTTCAGGAATTATTTTAAGAGAAATTCTTCATTAATTAGTACAGATATACTAAGACAAGGTTAGTCTTTGATTTCTATTGAATTTTTTTATTATTTTTTCCAAAATGTTATTTTCTAACTGGTAAAGATACGGAAGAAATTAACTATAGTCAACGAGAAATTATGGACAAGGATGAAAGAGAAACAGAACAAAAGGATGAGCCAGAAGTAGAAGAGTTAACAGTAGACTTGGATGATCCAGAAGCAATATCAGTGATTACAGATGATGAATCGGAAACAGAAGAGTTACAGAAACACAACAAAATTGTAAACGATGATTCGGAAGGCGAAGGAAATGAAATCGAATTTAATCTTTTTCCAAACTTACCTACTGTGGATGACTCATTTATATTACTAAAAATTTCAATTTCAGAAAATCAAGAAATACCTAAATTGAATAAAATCTGATAGAATTAAATAAATTATGTTTTGTGTTTTTCTTTTAAAAACTGTAATTACAAAAACTCCGTTTGGATTGAATTGATGCAAAATAACACATACGAGATCTCAGATATAAACCATAAGAAACGCGGAAAACTATATGATGCCAACATATTGGTCAGGAGTAAACGATTTCTACAACAAACTACCAATGTTTAGTAGTGTTATTTATTCAGCCACTTGTAGGAAAAATGCATATTGATAAGCAAATGATCGAAATGTAAAGAAATCATCCTGCCGCTGTAAAGATTTCGGTTCGAGTTCAGAGATGCAGGTTGAAATTCCTTGAAATTTTCTTCGATAGTTTGGCTCGGATACTTCATCAATCGGTCTCATCGTTGTTACTTGGCTTAATCGATAAATAACATAAAATTTTAAAATAATAAAAGAATATGATAGAAGCCAGTTTATTGCTTTAAAATTCGTAATTTGAACTCAACCCTGGATCCCGAAACCTAGAACTTAGTGAAAGTCGTTAGTCGGTTTAATTCTTAATTTTATATTAAATATACTATTTGAAAATTAATTTCACAAATATGTCCGATTTTCTTAGGAAAGTACATAAAATTTCAAATTTCTGCTCACCAGATGGAGAAATGAAGGTTTATATCCAACAGAAAGAATGAATCGATTCCCATATGGGGTGCACTCCCAAACTCTTGCATGTGTTTTTTTAATATTTCCAGATTATAAAATTATTCAGAAATATAAATATTAAGAAAATAAGTTTTATTCATTTGTAATCAAGTCTTACGATTCAAGAAAAAAGAAAAATTTTAATCCTTTGTCTTCAAAACTTTTCATGAAATTATTATATTTCAGCCATAAATATCATAGTAATCATCAGATGCATATTTTATAGCTGTAAAGATAAGTAAAATTTGATTAATTTAGTGAAATCTTAGAAAATAATAATGAAATATATAAATATTGATAAAATAACTTTAAATGGGAAACTCAATGATGTTTATCTTAAAATACATTTAAACCCTTCGCACTGAAAAATAGCTACATTAATTTAAGACGAAAAATTTTAATACAGACAACTACACAATGATTGCTTATATTTTTAATTTACTTACAATTAAAATAGTAGCCAATAGAATTATTCATGGTATTTTCCAAAATGCGTAAAAGTCATTCCCTCTTTCAGTATTACATTGCTTCTGTTTTAGATAAACTTGAACAACTTCTCGCTTTAATTTACGCTTCATTCTTGCAACAATTTCTTCCAAAATACATAATAATTTATAAATCAATTTTTAAATAAAATTCAAGAACTTTTGATTGCATTGAGAGATGATGCTTGAAGCTTTGTGGATCCATACCATGAGATATTCTTGCGTAATAGTAATATATATATATATTGGCAAATGGAAAAAAATTAAGCAGAAGCAGTGCTTTGTATTAACTAAAACACAGCTTAAGTTTTCTCCAATCTTAATATAGATAGGACTGAAATAACTCTTTATGCATGTAGGTAATCTCAAGATGGATCTCTTAATTTTTTCTAGTATGTATAGAAGTGTTAATAATTATAATCTGTGACTTATATTTAATAATTTATAATGTTTTAAAGAAAATATTTAAAAACTTAACTTCAATAATTCAAAAAGTAAACACTTAAAAATTCTAACCATTAAAATCATCCCATGGCTTCTTTTGATCTTTGCAAGAGAAGTATGACCTATTTCTATTGCATCAATAATCGTTTGGAAAAATATATAAATCAAATCGATTATCTCCTGAAAAGAAACTTAATACCATAGCACAAAATGAAAGAAAGATCAACAGAAGAAAAGTGTTTTTCATTAATATTAATTCTTATAAAATTTCTCCAGAAACACCCTTAACAGATTAAGTCGTTTGTATAGAATTTATCATAAATTTGGCTTCTAACCGTAATTTTAACACAGAATTACCGTAAAAGAATTATAAATGGAATTACCGTAAAAGCCGTATAAAACAGTTCGAAGTTTCATATTCTAAAAACCGTAATCTTAACACAGAAAATTAATAAATTTGGCAGTATTTAAGTGTATTTTGGCTTACTATTTTCCAGTGTTTATAGTGAAATAAAGCACATACCATAATAAAATATATTATGGTATATACCATAATAAATGATTTTTTTTTTTTTTACTTTTTAAAGCTTCGAGATTCAACTTCAGAAAGCTGGAATTTATTCTAATAATCAACAATAATATAACTTTATTGTAACAAAGGAATTAAATAAACCATCGTTATTTATTGTTACAAATACATTTAATTAAGTTAATGCACAGTTGATTAATTATGTCTTAGCTCTGTTAAAATATGATTAAGAATTTTATTCATATCATAATTGAGAGGAGCTCTTTGTCAGTCAGAAGTGCTTTGTCTGTGATAGAAGTTCAAAGCAACCGTACGACCAATAAACATGATCTTTTTGCAAATACGTACAACTTGGCAATGCCGAAGCCAAAATTTTTGAAATTCTATCCAGCGGCTGAGATATTTTAAGCCAAAGTTTGCCATGGAAAGTCTAAGAACCCGGTTGTAAGCTGGTTGCAAGCTGCATGTCAAACGACTCGCTTGGAACGTACGTTAATCTGTACGATAATTTTTTTACTTTTATCTTCACAGTTGCTAAATTTGAAAGGCCCAAGTATATGTTTTAATACTCGTAGTTGTTATTAGTCTAAATTTGAATGAGAAACTCAATAATGTTTATCTTAAAATGCATTTGAGAGGATGAATTTTCAATGTAACAATCAAGCTTTTATATAATATTATCAGAGATTTGGTTTCTGAGGTGTGCACAAATAAGAGCGAGTAATCCAGATGTAGAAAAGATGTAAAAAAGATTTAATGTATTGTCTCTTTTTTAAAATGTTACGAATTATTCATTTATTGACACTTATCTATTTTATCAAAGATTATTCCGAATTGAAATTATTCTAATACAAATAAATTTACAGCAATAAACGTAATAATTTTCTTTTAAGCAATATAAATCTTACGCCAGGAGCAAGAGCGTAAAATAACATAATACTGTAGATGGAAAAAGAAATGGAGTTTTAGTTATGTTTTTAGCCAGATATTTCTCTTTTTATCGGCTTCTTTCGTTATATTCGTTTTTTTTAACACGCAAATTGCGGTAATGGTCGCGAAGGTTACAAGGAGAGGGCCAAACGTTCGAGTCTCCGATTCAAACAAAACTTAGTGCGCATTTTGCCCGAAATGTAACAAACACCAAGAAATTGTTTATAACATTAATAATGAAAAAAAGCTGCGACTATGCTACCCTATTTTCATATCGAGCTGCTCTATTCTGTCTGTTCGCAGTAACGTCTGAAGCTTATTCGATTTTGGTGACATAATATGTAACCATGAGTAAAAATGATCGAAAGGACATGGCAGCGTACTCTTGTGCAGAAATATACAATTTTTAGAAAAACACCAGATATTCCGGTATAGTTGACAATTTGTCACTTGTATCGTACTGGACTATCGAACTTCTACTGTATTATGAATTAACTTTCTGGTTTGTTCTGTGTTCATTCTGTTGAACTGTAAACATCTTTTTTTCATTTTAAAAGCAATTAGAAATTTAGAAGAAATCTAGGTGTGTTTTCTCTAATTTTCTGTCCAACGAACACCACAGAAATTACTTCAGTCAACCCCATCGTGAGTTCACCAGTTCAACGATAGGAGACAGGGTGTAGAGGAATGGCACCCGACATATCTAAGACGTGTCACTCCTAAAACTTTACGGGATTTTCGATGTATCTGGATATTCACTAAAAATACAGAACAATACTATGACATTAATCGATCTGTTATCCGGCTGTCTGTCAGAAATGGGCTACAACAAAGCTATAAAAATATTCCTCCACGAAAAGTGACGAAGATCCTAAATTATATTTTTGAAGACGAGTTTAAGAAAACAAAACTCAGATGCTTGAAATATAACACATCTTCATAATAATGTACGCAGTGATTCAATAATACAGTAATAATATATAATAAAATAATGGTTTATGTTATTGAAAAGTAAATAACTATATCAGAAAAATTACAATAATGACATTGAATCTTAATAAAAATGACTTTTCTCGTAGTAAATTAAAATAACAACAATAACAAATTTCATCTAATAATTTTATTTCAGAACAACATTTCTAAGTGTTTGATCGTAGTACAGGAAGTTTGCACATGTAAATTTAGAATGTTAACAATTATAAATGTTAGAAGTTTAATAATTTACAATTATTGTTCATATTGGCTTATTATGACTGTGTAAGAAATTGCTATCCCAATAATAGTAAATACCAAAGCTCTGTCGACAACAAATATATTCCATCCCGTGAAATGAGGGATTTCCTCACGACACTTGATAGAAAATTTGTATGCAAAATCTTGCACGTAAGCATCACATAAAAGTGACTTCCTGTAGACGACCGTGGAGATTTTTCTTGCAACATCCGATACACGAGAAGCAGCGAAACACACATTCATAAATAAGAGAGATGGAAATGCATTCATAATAAAAACCCCAATACTGTGGTTCGTTTCAAACATTGATAACCAGACAAAAAAGGAACAAGAAGAGGAAACGATATTTCCTCCTGCGACAATTGTCCAAATCAACAACAAGAAGGAATAAAATTCTTCAAAATTGTCCACGATTGCCTTGATTTTCATAAATTCCTTGGGCAGATGAGAAATTTCTCTGCAGAAGTCTTCAGGCGTACAATTCTCTATTTTACGCAATAATTCGATAAATTCCATTTCTAATTCTTTGCAGATTGAAATGAATAATATGAAACAGAAATGCTGTGGCATTGTTAGAAACACAATCTCAGATATGTCTATGATATTTAAAGTTGCAAGTAAAATATTTTTCGTGATTGCAATTCCGAAAATAGTTTTTATATTATACGTTTTAATTAGCGTTTCCTTCCGTTTTGGTAAAATAATAAAAGAGAGGAAGTATATGAAAACTACAGCATGGATCCAGGTTAAAGCTATTAATATTATCGCGCTTTTGATATTTAATTGTTTTGAATTTCTTAAAGCAAACAATTCTTTTAAATTACATATAATATTCTTTTTGAAGATTACAAATAAATAGAAGGCAATTACTGACATAATTAAAAATAATACGTAAACTAATGAATTTAGCAATTGACTCACCAAATGCTTATCCTTATATCTAGTAATTGTTACGTAAGAATTCCAAACGATATTAAATTTCTGTATAATTAACAGAATGACACAATAAAGCGATAACTTTTCGTTTTGCATGTTTAAACCTAAAATTTTCATATTTAAGAAGAGAATTTTCCACGAAATCGATAGCCGATTCGTCTGTTGTTGTATTCTTGGTTGTACGTTTACCACCAAAGATCTCAAGATACTTCTCTTAAAACATAAATTCATATCAATGTCTTATTAAATTTTTCTGTGCGAAACAACAACTGTTTCTTACCTTGTTCAAGTCACCTTTAAAGATAGACTGTGACGAAAACTGTATTACATGAAAAACAGATCAATATTGGTAAACAAATATTAGCACAAGTGTTCTTATAAAAATAGTGCTATAGGAGTAATTTCCTCTTTTCACAGACGTGACAACTTGAAAACTTTCTCAACAAAGACGTCATTTTGTATAGCTTAGAGTATATGAAACTGTAATGTTTCGACGTCATTAGCACTATGTCATTAGCAAACATCCCCGTTTAATTTCTAACACCCCGTATTATGATATTAAATCGATAAGAAATAGGCATTCGAGAAGCATTTTCTATTGAAACGAAGGATCACGAAGTTTTGTATACACCAATTTCAAGATGCAAGATGCAAAAGTCACGCAAACGAAATTAACGAACCTGGATGTAGAAAACTAATGAATTTCAAAAATAAAACCATATTTAAATCGATAATAAAAACCACAAAACTTCGAACTGCCTTATAACAATCAAAATCACGACTGTTCATTCTGTCCGTCCATTCTTTCGTGTTTTTTTTTTTTCGTTGGCTTGTTTATTCAACTGTATTAAATATGCCTTACCTATATTATGAAGTTTAGACTATTTACAAAAAATGTTTACATTTTTCAGTCTATCTTTTAAGTTTTTACACTACTCCAGAAGTAACAGTTACTATGGTTATTTTGAAGAATAAACTTCTTTTATAAAGGTAAAATGAATAAAAAATTCACAAAGTTAAAAACGATCCATTGTCAGCCTTTTATTAGAGGTTCTGACACTTTTCCATTAACAACACAAAGAATTCTTCTTACCATACTATCCTTTTCCAATACTTCATAATATGAAGAAATAATATCCTGTGTCAACATTGAGAATTGCCTTACCTAGCATTGTTTCGTTATCTTGAACACATATTAAGGAACCCATCTATCATCTTGTCATACATTTTTTTCTAATAGATCTATTATAATTAAGTGCGTAAAGATTTCATTGTAGAAAAAAGTTATTTTTCATTCAGAAATTCAGTCTCATTGAATGTATTTTCAATACTTTCTTGCAATAGATTAAAATATTGACAACACTACTTTAACCTGAAATATTGACAAAAGTCTGCAATCAATCATTCGTCTGTGTGTGAAAAGAGTTTGCTGTGTATTGCGTATGCTTTTTCTGTGACAGAAAAAAACGTTCTTGAGTACTTTATGTAATTGTTTTCAATTTAATAAGATAGTAAATATAACGTATTATGTTAAATCCACATATGACACAATACATTACTTAAAACACAGCAAACTTTCTCCATCCAGCGCCATTTGTTATAATATTTTGTTATAAAAATTTTTTATATTTTCAATTAATATAAAGCCATGAATAGCTTAATTTTGGGGATAGGAGCAAATTTTATGAAAAGGTATACATAACGAATATAATCTCCATTAAGTCTTGTCCCTCTCGAGATTTAACACTCGACATACTAGTGGGCAATATTTGCTATTTATGGCGAAATTTGTTAACAGAAGGACACCGGTTTAACTACAGTGTATGTCCGTATAATATAAGTTGCCTTGTCCATTTACAGATGTTTAGATAATAGCGTAACACAGCTTTAAACTCAACAGACACGTCTTATGTATTCGTTGTTACTTTGCCTACAATTGACATCACACTGCAGCTGTTCTATGGACTTTAATTTGATCACAGTGAAATAACGAGTCCTCCACCATTCATTTTGGAACTTCTGAGTATCGTTTCTATTCTGTCTATTCTGGAATTTCCTGGTATAGTCATTCCATGTAGTTGACGGACAACAGACGAGGTGTTATCGTTCAGAGATATGATAACTACCCGTCTCCGTTGTAGTCGGATGTCTCTTCCGCTCTTCTGGAAATCCTTCGGAATCACTCGAATCGAAATGGAAGACGACGAGGCTCTTTTATTTCTTATCATCTCCCGAAGTGTGCCACTTCATTGATTCTTTGAAATTCTCTATTCTGCAAAAAAGAAGTATTTTTTATGAGAAAGAAATTGAAGAAGTGAGAAGAGTTGAGTTGCAGCTCTCATTCTTACTCGATGTTACTCAACTCATAGGTCTTCAGGGTCTCACTTGTTCTTATTCATTCAGATCTAGAACACTGATTTTTAACCGGTGTGCTGCGAAAATCATGGAATGTTATTAAATAAATTGTTTTCGAAAGAAGCTTAAATCAGTGTATCTGTGACGAAACTCCAACTAATCAAATAGTTGGGTTGTAATTCGTATTTGTTGGGTGTATACTGTACATTGTGTAACTCTTATCTTTTAAATTTTTTTTGGTGATAATATTTCGGTGTTGTATTTAATAGTTTTAATCGAAATAACGCACTATGTGTTTGATCATGATAGCAAGAAATATACAGAATATTGCTTTCCGAACATCTGGAATTTAATAAGATAAATATCAATGACTCAGTGGTGGTTTCATTGTTAGTTTCAGACTAGATACAGTGTCTCAAATTAAAATTATATTCCAGTTACGATTTGTTTCGATTCTACAAGCAGAGAATAAACAGTTCACCAATCCAACTAATGGAGTCTTATATACCCCCTGACAATTATTTTATGACGATTGAAAAAGATTTTATCGCTTATAGAAAATTGAAAAATTGCTACCTGAAACTAACTTGATTTTATATGCTGGTTTTAACGTAGAATGAGACACTCTGATTATTTGTCATGTTTTTCTGGGAACTGGCAAAGTGCTCTGAGTGCCTCGAAAGGTTCAATTGTTAATAAGAAAGAAAAACTCTTATATAATTTTTGTGACGACAACAATCTTGATTGTTTAAACGGTCTACTGCCAGGAGATAAAAAGATAATTTTACTTATCATGCAATAAAAGAATGAAGTGTAATTGATTTTGTGATAGTATCACAAGAAATATATTATTGTGTGGTAAACGATTTAAGTGTTTTAACAGAGGTAGGCTCAGATCATTCACCAGTTCTACTTACAACGATCCCATTGGCATCATCTTGTCTTTTTAATAAACGACTTTTAATTTAACGTGCAATCTGGAGGGATGAATTTAAATCTTCGTTTTCTGTTAGATTAAATAATTTCTTATTAGATGAGTATAGAAGAACCGTCATACCTGATAATCTAGTAGAATGTATAGCTAAAACAGCAATTTGGATTTAATCTATAACGTTAATTCTGTATCATGTAAAACTCATAACAAACAAATGATAATAAGTGCTAAACCAAGAGAACAAATTTGTAAAAGTTACTTAAAAAGGCTAGAAAGTCAAATACAGATAAATATACTATAATTTATACAAAAACTATTTAAAAGACTTCAAACGTTTATGTCTACAAAAAACAAAATCCTATTTTTCGAACGTGGATAGAAGATTGCTGACATGCAACAACTGTAAAATATTTTGGCGAAAAATTAACTGCTTCGGACGTAAAAGATTATCGAGTTATGTTTCAAGAATACCTTTGGAAAGATTACTAAATTTTTACACTGTTAATTTACCGAACGTCATTTTAAATTTTCCCATTTAAATAAAACAAAAAATTAATTAAATTTAAAATGCCGGAGTCAGAGTTGCAATCGACATTTCTCCGACTCCGATTCCACAGTTCTGCTTATAGTAATTTAAATTTATAATAGTATTAAAAACTTATACTTTGTCAGAAGCCTGGATTATTACTTCACTATATAAAAAGGCGACGTTAAGAATCCGAAAAATTATTATTATATTTACATGGTTCCTGTAATTGGGAAAATGTTCACATCTTTATTAAATAAAAGGCTAGATGAATGGATACTTATATATGAGATTTTGTGTCAGGCGAAAACCTGACCGATCTTGTCAAGATTAAATATATATATTAAACCCATTGATACAGTTAAGATTGAAAAAAACAGAAAGAAAAGCTTTATGCTGTTATCTTGGACGTCCTATCTGCTTTTGACACTGTAATCATAAAATGTTATGGGCTCTACTAGAGAGAATTGATATAAATAAGCAGTTTCTTGAACTGATTATTAATATATATTCCGAAGCTACTGAAAAAGTGGAAATATTATCTGAAACAACTGATTCATTTGTTGTCGATATAGGGGTTTTCAAGGTGAGATTTTCAGCCCTCTGTTTTTTAACATGTACGTCAGTGGTGTGATAGTTCGACTTACTATATCTGATTTATGTATAATTTCTCTCTGATCACATTGAGATACCTGCACTAGTGTATGCCGATAACACTATAATTTCGGCTGACTCTGCACTAATGATACAAAATACATTTAATTTTAGAGAAATTTTGTCGCGAGTATGAGTTAAATACAAATGTTTCAAAAACAAAGATAATTGTATTCAAGAAGGAAGGTCGAACGTCATTCAAAAAAAGATGATTTCTTAATAACCAAACTTTACACGTTACTTTAAATTATATATACTTAGGACTTTTATTTTCGTCTGATGGGATGTTCTTAAAGACTAAAAATAACAGTATACAAAAAACTAAATTGGCACTGGGTTCTATGTGGCCTTTTTCTCAAGAGCGAAAATTAAATCTGCTTCTACATATATGAGTGTTTCATTCGATGATTTCATCCGTATTAGTCTATGCCGCTCTAGTATCAGAATACACTTACTATAACAGTGGTCCCCAACCCTATGCCCGCGGGCACCATAGCGCCCGCCGATCGTTTCACGTGTGCCCGCCGCTGTGCGACTACGATAAAAATAAAAATATTTCGGTTTTCGATAAAATGCTATGTAAAAGTTTTTTCGTTTTTAATGATTAACCACTCAAAAGTAGAAATGGCGTCCAACACAGATAAAAGCACAAAGCGAAGTGCGACCGATCTCTTTTTCCCCTCCGCCAAATCTTCACCAACCAAATTTCCCATACCTGAAATGAAATAAACCGGTCCGTTCTGAATATCATAAAATCAAAGTACAGATCACGACTTACAGATGAACACCTTGACGATTGCTTACGAGCAGGAATATCATCATACTCTCCTAATTACGAAGCAATGGCTAATGAAATGCAATGCCAAAAATCACATTGACTTTCAGATTTATATTTTTTTATAAAGAATTTTTATACTCTGTAGATTTTGTATGCATTGTTTAGTAATTACTTGTTTTGTAAAAATTATTGTTAATAGTCTTGTGTATGTTTTATTACATTTTTGGAATTAAATGTTTTCTGTACATTATGTGTATGTATTATTAACTATGTCCAAGTATAAATTCACCTTGAAAAAATAAATGATGCCCGCCGTCCGGCCGGTATTCTAGAATGTGCTCTTAGGTACAAAAAGGTTGGGGACCCCTGTACTATAATAAACTGGAAATCGTTTTTGCTTTATCTTTTAGAACAATTTTAATGTTAAATAATAAAATTCCAGCGTACATGTTGCGATTGGAGTTTGTAGTTTCTAGAATATCCGCAATTGCTATAGAAGTTATAATTTTATTTTGGATACGTCTATTAAAATTAGACGATAAGAGCTACGTTAAACTAGATTATCATAAACTTCACAGATTGGGTTCACTGCCAAACGATTACACACATCGTTTAATCGGCATAACGCATTGCATAACGAATCCGTTGGATCGACCTTTCATGGCTATTTCAGGATCCTCATTTGATCGAATGTTATCATCCGTTAATTATAAAACTGTACTGTGAACAAAGTAAACAACAAAATTGGTCTCTACTAGAAAAATTAAGTACTTTCAATTATATCATAGCATTAAAACGACGTTTACCTGTGAAGTTTATTTGCTTATGGATATAAATTATTACGTTAAACGATTAATTCTTCATTTGAAATGCGGTCAAAATTATATTTTAACGTATAATAGCAGATTAACAATAGATCCTGAAAAAGATATGTAGTAACTGCGGATACGGGAAACTTCGGAACATGTATTTCTTCATTGTGATAAATAATATCAGTAATTTTTGTTGGGGAGACTATCTGATTTTCTTTTGAACAAGTGGTTTGAATTGTTGTTTTTTTCTTTTTCTAGGTAAGTCTAGTTTATAATTATGTCCCAGGCTCGGAAGAGGAAGACCTTTTCTCCAACCGTTCCTGAAAGATCAACAGCTAGGTTTAGGGGTGAGACTTCTTCTGGTGAAGAGGATATTGCGAACTTATTACAGGACTCAAATTTTGATATGGCAGAGGGAGTTAGGCTTTTATTGCGATTGCATGTTTCGCTGAACGGTAAGGTTGATGAATTTATCAGAAGACTGGATCATCTGACAGAGTGGCTTCAGAATGTAGATGAGGCGTTGATTGACTTCGAAATGAGGTTGGGGGAAGTTGAGTCAAAGGTTGGAGGTAACTGGTGTCGGGCATTCGCTGGATATGGATAAATTTTCACGAAATTTTCTTTTTTTGAGAGAGAACTGGATGTTATCGATAATCAGAGAAAGATGAACAATGTTGTTATCCACGGATTGGAAGAGAGGAAAGAGGAGACGTCTTTGGATATATTTGACACTGTTAATTCTTTTGCGGTTAATACATTGAATTTATCCTCGTTGCATATTGTAAACGCGTATCGGGTTGGGAAGAGAGTTGGAGATAAACCCAGACCAGTGATCTGCCAATTTGGGTCTTTTAGTGATAAATTAAGGTTTAAATAGACTGTATTTGAGAATCGGAATCTTAATGTTTCTGTGTATGATGATTTTTATAAACGTTTACGAGATATTAGATACAACCTAAGGGTATTTGGGAAGAAAATAAAGGGCAGAAGGAGCAAGAAGTGTTCGGTTAAGTTATGATAAGTTACTGGTAGATGGAGTTCGGTATAAAGTCGATGAAGTATCAGCCAAGGTGGAGCCGATTTCATAGCAACACGTAATGTCTTTTGTGTTTTCTATTATGGCGTGGAATTGGGCTGGGATTGGTAATAAACCGTGGTCTTTTTGGAGTTATTTATTGAAGTATGATGTGGTTTTTTTATCGGCAAGTTGGTTTATTAAGGGTGGGAGCAGATGCTATTGGGAGGAATTAAGAAGAATATCATTGTATTGTTGGTGATGCTTTGAGGGCTCACAGTAGGGGTAGACTTTTTTTTAGGGGTACCTCCTTTGTGAATTTATGGCCACCCATGACCTCGCCTCATTGAATGAGAGCCCTCTGCCCACTTTCTCCGCAAGTACGGGGGAAAGTTGGGTCGACGTGTGTTTGGGTAACTCACATCTTCTTAATAAGGCTATCAGCTGCAATACGCTGGATATGGTCTCGGCCAGCGACCACTCCTACATCCTCACCAGCATAAAAGACAGCAGGGTTAAAAATAATTACAAAATTAAGAACAGGACTGACTGGAACCAATTCAAATTATGTCTTGCTAATTTGTAGCGGCGTCCAGCTATAATAAACCTCAACACTGACAAAGAACTTGATGATACTATTCTCAAGCTTACACATGATATCCACGAGGCCTATCACCTTTCAACAGAAGTTACGGTAAACAGAGTCCACGCCCCCTGGTGGAGTGCTGAGTTGCGGAATAAAAGGAAAGCGGTTAGAAGATGCAAGAGGAAGTACAGGAAAGAAACAGACCCTTACATAAAAGAGCAGAAAAGAACTGAATATCGGGAGTGCTACAGAGAGTATAAGCAACTTATTAACAACAGTAGGTCCAGATCCTGGAAAACCTTCTGTACCACCAGATGTAAAGATAATCCTTGGTCTGTTCCCTATTATACAATTCGCAGGAAGGGTAAGGCCAGCTGTCTCCCCCCCACCATCTTTACTGGGCAGGGCTCGTTCACCACCTCTGCGCTTGAGACTTGCCAGCACATCATGGATGAGCTTTTCCCTCATGACATCCCTGCTGATGACACTGAGCACCACAAGACCATCAGGGATAAGGTGCTAAATTACAGGACCGATCACAACGACACCCCATTTTCGGCCACTGAAATCCTAAAGGAGTTCAACAGGATTAAAAGGAATAAGGCCCCAGGTCCAGATTTTATAACATGGAGAATGGCCAAAGAGGCCTTCGATGCTATTCCCACCTCCTTCCATGTTCTCTTTAACAAATGTTTAGAGATTGGGTACTTCCCAACTGCATGGAAGTGTGCTTCGGTTAAATTAATCCCTAAGGGCCAGGGGAGGACTCCGCAAACACCAACGGACTTTAGGCCGATCTCACTGCTGTCATTTCTGGGAAAAACCCTCGATGCACTCATCGCCAACAGAATCAACCATCACCTGCTTGTTAACAACTATTTTCACCCCCTCCAATTCGGATTCACCAAAGGTAAAGGGACTGTGAACGCCCTCGATAATCTGGTGGATTACATCACTTTGGCAATATCTGAAGGAAGGCATACCCTTCTCGTATCTGTTGACTTTAAAGGCGCCTTTGACCACGCGTGGTGGCCAATGATCCTTTATCATCTGGGTAACACCAATTGTCCCAATAACATCTATAAAATTACATCCAGCTACCTCTCCAACCGCAGTGCTGCTTATCACTATGGTGACAGATTGATATACAACAGGCCCATTAGCAGGGGATGCCCCCAAGGCTCTAGGTCGGGCCCCCTGCTATGGAATATTCTTTATAATGGGCTCTTGAAGATTCAGGAGGACAAACCCCTCAATACAGTCATCCAGGGGTATGCGGATGACACCATTATCATGATGTCGCATACTAACCAGGAGACCTTACAAGCTAACATGACTGAATTATTAACCAGGGTGCAGGAGTGGAATGATGAGGTGAAGTTGAAAATTAACTATAAAAAATGTAACACTATCCTCTTCCCTAAAGGTAACCCTCTCCAGAAACCACCTTCTGTCAAGATAAATGCATACAAATTAAAACATACTACCGCCATAAACTATCTGGGTGTTACCATCGATAATAAGCTTCTCTGGAAAGAGCATATCTTTCGTGCCTATGAAAAGGCAGCTACGGCCACGCATGCACTAGCGTCAATCGCTAGGAATAAATGGGGGTTGGGTTATAAAGCTAGGAGGATTGTCTACACTGCTGTGACCCAACAGATTGCTGCGTATGGCTGTGAGGTCTGGGGCCACAGGGTGGTTACAACGCACACCAGAAGGAAGCTGCTTTCCCTCCAAAGGTTGGCTACCCTCTTTATTACAAAGGCCTATAAAACGGCCCCTACGGACAGACTTCTTACCATCTCTAACATCCTTCCGATCGACCTCTATATCATGGAGCGCTATCTCCTCCACAACATCAGGAGGTATGTTAAGACTGAACTCACCATTCAGCAACTGAATAAAAAGATAGCCCCTTTTGTGGAGGGTGACCATATTCCCCGTCTCCTTGATTTAATTGCAACTAATGGGCTTGACATCAATTATATAGACTGCCACTATCACCCTGCTAAAGATCCCAATTACAACATCTTTATTAAAGACCCCCCCTCTGAATAACAACAGCACCAACATTTTCACCGACGGGTCCCATTCTGAACACGGCACTGGCGGCTCAGTCGTGGTGTATGACAGAAATAATAAAAGGCTCTACCAGCAGTACTTTAGACTTGAGAACTATTGTACTAATAATCAAGCAGAGTCGCTGGCGGTTCTAAAGGCCATTACCTATATTAAAAATAACATCGGCTCCTTCTTCCACAAGAATGTCACCATTAACACGGACAGTCGTGTGGTCCTGCATCAAATCAAGAAACTGAACATCAAGCTTCCAATTATAAAGGACATAATTACCACCCTCAACGATCTTCAACACGTCCATATTACCCTCACTTGGGTCAAGGGTCATTCGGGTGTCACCGGGAATGACCAGGCTGACCTCCTTGCCAAAAAGGCTGCCATCAACCTCAGTAAGTACTCCTACGCTAAAATCCCCTATAGCTGGATCACCAACCAGATTCATGATTTTGCTATTCAGCGCTGGCAACAGCGCTGGGACTCGGGAGATACAGGCAGGACTACCTACAGTTTTCTGCCATCCATTGTTAACAGGACAAAACTCTCTCATTTTATACCTAACTACGAATTGACTCAACTTATTACTGGCCACGGTAATATGAACAGCTCTCTCGCCCGTTTCTTAAACAAAACGACGGGCTACTGTGCCTGCTCTCCGGTGGTCTGGGAAGACAGCCACCATATCTTGTTTGAGTGCCCGCTCTACAATACCGAAAGGCGGAACTTAATAAGAACGGCGCTCCATGAAAATGTCCCATGGCCCTGCACTCCAGACATTGTGGTCAGCAATAAGCAACTCTACAGCAGACTTCTTAAGTTTGTTAAAGACATTAAAATTTTTAGTTAATCACACCGCCCTCTTCTACCCATATGTAACTCAGGGCGTCTTCTGTAATTACTTTTTGTTTTGTGACCCTCTTTTCACAGACGGTCTTTTGTCGGGATCACTTACCCATGTTCTGTGTACTCATGTAATTGTATTATATTTGTATGTATATTTTCTTTTGTGTAAATTTACGGAATCCATGTAAGGCCTCAGATGATCCCACTCTCCCCTCTTCACCATCTTTTCTCTCCCTTCCCTTTCTACCTCCATCCCCTCCCTAACCCCTACTCTCCTCCTCTATCTCCCCCTCTTTTCCTTCTTATGGCTATGCTTTCAGTAAGGCCATATCTTCCCCCTATGTATGTATGTATGTTCAGCCTGAGCGATACTCGAGCTCGCGTGTTAAAAATATCATAAAAATGTTAAATCAAGGGATCAAGCTTTGATTCAAACGCTTGTAAAAATTGAAAGAAAAACTCAAATAAAATCGAAAAATAAAGAAATTATTAATCGTGAGAGAAGATGCTTTTACATAATTTTATTTTTCGGGATATGGACAGAAGGAGAACCCCTTTCGTCCATATCTTGAGATATCTCGAGAGTGGGCTTTAAAATTCCCTCAAAAACAGCCTTGACATAACTTTTCCAAAACTGTATGAATCAGCATATACACATCAATATCTATCACCTACGCAAATTTCATTAATTATTTTTTCCGCAAAAATTTTTATGGCGATTTATTAATTCGCTAATTAATTGCGCTATTATTTTTTATAGGAGATTTTTTAAAATCAAATCAATAAAATCGTTCTAAACTTCTGTTTCACGGATTTGAGGTCTACAAAGTTTTTTAATCCCTATTAAATGTTTTTCATGACATAGGCTGGATTTTGTTTAGTAAAATTTTTTCTCATACGTTTCTTCAGTCCCACATATTTTAATAGCATTAAAATTTAAAATTTTGTGTTATATTTGAATAGACGCGGTAAGTTAGCTCTTCTCCAGCTTTAAACCAATATTCCCCAGAGGTGTACATGAGAATGACTTAGGAAAGTTGATACCGGTTGTTGTCAAGATCAACCAGTTTGTAAACAATATAGCCTGCACCTGTGAAATTTCACGCCTTATTAAATGAAAGAACAACAATCCATGCAGCTATATTTTTGAAATAAAGCATTTATTTTAAATTGTTTTTAATTTTTTATAGTTATGTAAAAACACTTTTTTGGGTATTTATTTTCCGGAAATTATTTCCTGGCAATTTTTTAGTTGTCAGATTCGCGTTTGAATGGAAATAATTATTTAATATAAAAAATCAATTAATCGTGAGTTTTCCAAGCGACATTCCGGGCAGATCAATTGCCTTTATGGAGTATTATGAATATTAGATCAGTCAATTTCGAACACTTGCTTCAGTATAGAGACAAGCATCGTTCTATGGAACGGTGCGAAGATTTTTAATATGTACAGTACATTGTATGCAAATTATAGTTATTAAGTACTGAGTCTTTGGTTATTTCCTACTTTGATATAACCTGCCAGCATAAAACTAATTAGTAGGAAATTCTAGTAAAACTATTTGAATTAACTGAAACCGAACGGTTCGTTGCTCTTGACTAGTAACACGCAATGAAACGTGATAAGTCGGTTGTGAAATGTCCAGTCGATGATGACAGTTCGAATGACAGTTGCGCCGATAGCAGATAAGTGCGATGAAAATGAGAAAACTCGCAGACAGGATTGATAACGATTGTTTTTCGAGTTGACAGTTAGGCGGTTAGGAAATTGTTACATCGCGTTAGAATGGCCGAGTGGTTTAATGCGCCTAACTTAAGATCTGGTCCTCGTGTGAGAACGTGCGTTCGAACCCCACTTCTGACAGATTGTTTTTCTGGATGTAAACATTAATCTCGGTTCAAGTTTGTTGTTACATTTGCATTCAGGATGTTGTATGTTTCCAGTAATTCGGAAAATGTCAAGAATAAAATATTATGTTTCGAGGTTAAGACCATTGACGAAAATATTACACATTTTCAAGTCTACTTTTTTAATCCATTTCCACCAACCACAGAAGTAAGAGCTAAAAACACATGAAGAAAAACTTCACGAAAGGACAAACAGTAAGTAGAAAATTCACATGGTTAAAACGATATCAACGCCAGCCTTTCTATGGAGGATCTGACGTCTTTCACATTAAAAACACAAAGTATAATCTTCTTATCACACCATCAAGTCCTTAACATATTTGTAACTGGTCTGGCCCTCTAGTGGTGTTCCGAGCATTCCAATTTCATTTACACATTGTTATATAACTCTGGATATTTTCTATTTCGAGGTTAAGACAATGACGAAAATATACACATTTTCAAGTCTATTTTTTAATCCATTTCCAGACTTGAAAATGTGTATATTTTCGTCATTGTCTTAACCTCGAAATAGAAGATATCCAGAGTTATGTAACAAAATAAAATATTATGGTTAACGTTAATTAAAAAAACTGTATTAATGAAGCATTATTTACACTGAATTGTAAGCAGTCTCAAAACTGGTTTCGTTAAAACAAATTTGTTGTTTTCGAAATTGAATTTTTAGTACTAACAAGTACTTCAAATAAAACGAAAAATATCAATTTTCCTGTTGTACAATAGTAAAAGAAATTAGAACAGAAATTTAATACACACTTAGAATCATAAGTAACAAAAAATTTTTTTTTACTTTATTATGTACATGATTACGTATTTCTTATTTTGAATTTAATTTCACCAGTATATTGTGTTGTACGTCTCAATAAAATTTATACTTGTGTTTTATTGAAATTGATTTTTTTTAAATAAATTCTTTTGTTATTTTTAATTATTTGTATATATTTGTAGTTCTAATTTCGTTTACTTACAGTAATGTTTAGTAATGTAGTCTTTATAGTTCGAGTCTAATATAATAAATGTAAAATAAGAAAAAATTCGAGCTAACCTTTAAAAAATAGTGGTCAATATCTTTCAGTGCTTACATAAGAAAATAGATGAACAAACCTAATTTATCATGTGTTTACTGTAGACAAACAATATGAGATTCCAATTTTGTGTTTTATCTAATTTCATTGTTTGAGATATTTTTTTCAGAAATTCTTCCTCCGTGTTCTGATATGATTGTCTCAGTGTTACGACAAACAGTAGACGTTTGTAATATTGAAAAAATAGATATTTTCGAAAATTAATTTTAGAATTTTCTGTTAGATGTTAAGAAAGTTTCCATTTTTCTCTGGTGCAAAAATTGTGAATCGAAGTGTCATTTGTATAATATTAAATGTTGCAATAGCATACACTCGTACTGTATTAATAATTCGCTTGATAGTTAGATGACAAAACGTAAATTTATATATATAAAATATTTATTAAGAATTGTATTATAGGTATTAATTGTTTAATGTAACACAAATTATTTCCACAAATTAGTAGTTGCTAGCTGTATATGATACTTTTCGTTTAACAATAGAGTCGTACCGGTCATCTATCTAACATCTTACATGAGAAATATTTTGAATTGAAATACAGTAAAATCCTGTTTAACGACCAAATCGGTTAACGAACTTTTATTTTGTAAAAATTTTGTCTCTGATAACGAACGTGATGGTTTTCGTTTCAAAGTTTGGCTGCTGTTAGGCATGCGTCAGTTAAACTTTGCTTTTCCGAGTTTTTATGCTCGACTTCTTTTTCAGTTTTGTGATTTATGTATTTAATCAATATGGCATCCAAGAAAAAGAAAAGTGAGAGTGGCAATAGAAAACGACAATGCCCTACGCATTTGAGAAAAATTTTAATTAAAAGAGTAAGACAATCAACTTTATACCAATTTCTTGTTCCTTTCCAACAGAGATCTCGAATCGAAGAATTTCCCGATGAAGTGCTACCCATTATTTTTCTGAGGGGGATTTTCCTTCTAAGCATTAAGCTCTGTATATCTCTATTTCTCTGCCACCAACTACAACAAACAAAGGTATGTACAGTGCTATTTTATTAAATAAAGCTTACATGTTTGTTGCTGTAATGATAGATACTATGTTTTTCTATGTTTTCATCAAATAAAATCACAAAAATTTTAAAGGGTAGAACGTATAAATTGTATTTGCATTAATTTCTATTGTAAAAAATGCTTCGGTTAACGAACTGAGTCGCGGAACGGATTAAGTTCGTTAACCGGGGTTCCACTGTAACGTTACTTCTGGTTAATTGGAAGTTCTGATATAGTTAATCAGGGCCTCCTGAGCTTAAGCTTTCCATATTTGGACTTGCCTTTCATCTGTTGAAAAAAGAAGACAGGCAGACGGTTAGAAAACAGTGGGAATACATAGGTGTATAATTTTTTAAATTGCAGCTTAACAATCTGTATTCATCCACATAAAGTTCGCTATACGCGTGTATGTGTAAAATTATAAATATATGGCTGTATATACACAAAACACTAAAAACAATAATATAGAGTGTTCAGTTCAGTATGAAACAAGATGTTTTCAGCATTGCGCGAATATAAGCAAATACATTGCTTTTGTTGCGATATTTATATTACAATAATGTGAAACATTCAAGTGTAATATGTGTACAATACATTGCGTAAAAGTTCATACATAGCAAATGTGGCACACAAAATGGTATATGAACATAAATGTTTCAATGTGTAATTCAAATGAAATAATCTTAATATTTCATGCGTTTTATAAATTAGGTCATATCATTCGGAGGTCCCAAAACCGCCATCTTACGTCTAGGCCAGTCGGTCCATAAAGTCACGACTTATAAAAACTATTAATTAGTAATAAAATACAGTAGAAGTTCCTTAATTCGAAACCCGATAATCCTAAATTGTTCGAAAGTAATTCATGTCTGTGTAGCTTTTGTGAATTGATGGTAGGCAGTACATATTTGAAATATAAAAATTGAAGACACATAAATCATCGCCAATGCTGATTTTGTGCAATAAAGTTTTACAGAATTATTGATCAATTTCAATGTAGTACAGCCGTGTTATTCACCATTTCAATGGTGGTTAAAAAGCGTGCATAAACGATTGGGACGCATAGGACAACGTACTCTGGTATGAAATATGCAAGTCTGTTGTAGATATTGTAAATCGCAGGTAAATTATCGAAATGAAGGAAAACTTCGCCTAAATAATATACCTGGATGTATTGTTTAAAAACTATATTTATTAAAGAATGATTTTTCATACTTTTACCATAAGAAAAATCTGTAAATCTTGAATTTTAAAAACCAAAACTGGCCAGTTTTAGTTACGGGGACTTGTACATACGGATTAGAATAATTATGAAAAGTACAAAAGTATTCATTCAAACGCAAAGTACAAAATAGTAGCTGAAAATGTAATTTCGCGATATATTTAACTGAATCATTATAATAAACTTATATGAAAAAAAATAACTTAGTATGAGTATACTTATATCACAAAATTACGTTTTTATGACTCACACAATGTACTCAAACAATACATTTTGCTTTATAGTTTAATTCAAATTAAGATATTTACAATAGATCTGGTTGGTCGCCACTAAACTGGTAACTCTGCACATTAATAAAGAGTACGGTGCATGGAAAAGCGACTTTATTACACTAAATAAGCAAACCAATGATATTGCCCGTTTCATATAAACTGCGCTGCCATTGGTTTATTTATCCGGCCGTTATACTAAAAAACGCGACAGAAAAGTGTGCGGATAGTACACAAGACACAACATTACGCTGATATTATAATTACGTAGTGTAAGATATCATTATATAACCGAATAATGTAATATGGAAAAAAATGTGCACAATTATAAGATCTTGATACCGGTTTTAGGTACAGTACATATGTTTTATATTTTTTATTCATTATGGTAAGTATTCTGATATTTTTTCTGGAGAAGAATGACATCTATTTTTAGTAATATCTATAGAGAGGTATTCAAAAAACTTACTTCAGTAATTTACAGATATGCATTCTCGCATAGTAGCTAAATAAGAACAATCCTATTGGCATAAAGAACAGAAGGTAAATTCTGAAGAGACAAGGACATAATTCTTTGTATTCTACGCAACATACATAAACACAGGTAAAATATCTCAATATAGGTATATAATAACTACTAATGAAAAACTTTACTTCATACGAAGCTACTATAAACGGCGAATTGAAAGTGCTGAATTAACAATTTTTTTATTGAAAATTATATTTGTTTTGATATTGTTAACACTAATTCTTAAATTATAACAAACATAATTTTTATACGATAATACAGTAAAAGTTAATTCATTCGACAATTGATATTTAACACCCTGTCAAGTGCTTGAGAATTAACCGAAAATGTCAGCACTCCGCAAATCGAAATTTTCTCGAACTCGGTGTGCAGAAATAAAGTCAAAGATACGATTTGTGATCATGCACGTTGATACATCTTGTGAGGTCTAGAAAAGATCTCATTATACTGATACTCTGTGTTATCTCATAAGAGAATCTGTAAACAAATTAAACGAAGACTGCACTATACGTATTACAACAGATCGTAACACTTAGTTCACGTATAAGTACATTTCGCAAAAATATGGCAATCCTCCAATAATCCCGTAGGTGTTACACAAACTAACTTATACTATATTACAAATGCACGATCAAAGAATAACCAGAATTATATAAAGCTAAAATTAGTATTATTCTAAAACTAATTGCATTTTACCATCACAACACTTTTCCATGTTAAATATCAATTATAGATTGAAACTTAACGATCATCGTTTATTCTCTAACAATACTCAGAAATAATAGATATAATAAATTAATTTATTGAATTTTAACTTCTAAATAATTATATTAATAATTCATCGTATGAAAAAAATGAAAATTTAAAGTACTGAGAATTAGGAATAGATCAAATTTTACAACTTACTTTGAGAAAATTGGTTTATTATAATTGTGTAGGATATTGTAAGTCCTATAATAGTAAATATCAAACCACGATCGACATTGAATATATTCCATCCCGTGAAATGAGGGACTTCGTCAAGACACTTAACCGAAAATTTGTATGCAGAATCCTGCACGGACACATCACAAGACAGTGACTTTGTATAGACGGCTGTGGAGATTTTTCTTGCAACATCCGATACACGAGAAGAATTGATACAAACGTTTATAAACAAAAAGAACGGAAAGGTATTCAATATAGCACATTCAATAAAACTTCGTAAACCCATCTCACGTAAAGCGAGAACTAACAACTTGCAGGAATAAATCGTATTACCTCCGGTGACAATTGTCAAAAGTAATAGAATCGAAGAATAAAACTCTTCAAACCTGTTCAGGATTTTCTTGATTTCCATAAATTCCATTGGTAGACGAGAAATTTCTGTGCAAAAAACTTCATACGTACAATTCTCTATTTTATGCAACAATTCCGTAAACGCCGTTTCTAATTCTTTGCAGATTGAAATTAATAATATAAAACAGAAATGCTGTGGTATTATTAAAAACAGCAGATAAATCATTTCAAGAAATATTACAATTGAGATTGTCTTATTTTCCTCGATGGCAATACCGAAAAATGTTCTTAGATTATACGCATTAATCAGATCTTCCTTCCATTTTGGAACAACAACAAATATAAATAAATGCATATAAATTATAGCATAGATCCAGGTTAGACCGATTAACACTATGATGTTTTTAAATGATTTTGTATAACTTCTCAAAAGTAATAATTTTAGTAAATTGCAGTGAAGCTGCTTTTTGTAAATTATAAATAAGTAGAAAGCAATTAGTGACATAATTAAAGACAATATAAAAACTAAGGAACTCAGCAAATTCCTCACTGAACTTGCAATATTAAAGTTAGACATTACAGCATAGACATACCAACAAATATATATTTTCTGAATAATTAATACAAACCCATTGTAAAATGACAATTTTTCGTTTTGTATGCTTAGACCTAAAATTTTCATATTTACAAAAAGAACTTTCCACGAAAATGTTACCTGATCTAATTGATTTTCTATTCTGGGATGTATTTTGATCACAGATGATCCCATGGCTGTATTTTAGGCTCTGTAAAAAAATTTGTACAAATTATAAAATTTTGTCATTCCGAAAATAATTACTTATTCGTTACCTCGATAGATTCCCTTTTGAAAATAGACCGCGAAGAGAAATGTAGCAACGTTGACAAGTCTTTGTGAGAAATGGGAAACAATCAATATCGTTAAAGAAATATTGACTAGTATTATTGCTACCGAAACACTAATCAATAGCGTGTAGTCGCATGAAAATATATTGTTATTACGACTGGTAAACACAAAATATGTGGAAAATAAATTTTAATATTCGTTTGAATTTTTTATATTCTCGCATGTGATTTACATGCAAAATATATACTCAAGACATTTATTAAACAGCGTATGAAAATGAGTTACATTTAGAAGATTTATATATCTAAATCGTATAATAATAAATCAGATAATTCTTAACATAGTTGAATGGTTTGTAAATAGTGTCGGTTGTAAGAGGGCATGTTTAATTGAAATTATGAATTTGGCTATGCTTGCATTAGGAGTGACTTAATTGTGAGCGACTCGTCCAATATATCCGGGAATTACATTCATAAATATCGATGGCGAGATAACTTGTCACAATTCGATTCGATTCATAATTATTGAATTTTTTTGAATAAGTTGTAAAATGTAAGTTTATCGGATACATGAGAAGCGGTGACAGATGTTCAAAAATTACACAATGAAAATTCATTTAGTATGATATACCCGCTAACGTCACTTACCGCTATGTTATATAAAGAAGAAAACCGATAATTAATTGTATTTTCTCCTGTGAAAATTATGTCAACTAGCGGTATAGAAAAATAAAACTTCAAAATCTCTCATGATTGTTTTAGCCTTCATAAATTTCTTCAGCAGATGGAAAATTGCAGTATGTATTTTCGTATATAATTTTCTGTTTTCTGTAATAATTTAACACATGCCATTTGTAATTCTGTGTAGATTGAAACAAATACTACCAAACAGAGATGCCGTGGTGTTACAGAAAAAAAAAAACTGATATTTCTGTGGAATAATTTTTACAAAAACAGATGTGTACTAGCCTTATCTTTGGTAAATAAAAACCAATGACAAACTATTAACAATTTTCATATTGTGGAAATAAAAATTTATATTGTAAATAATTATTATTTTACAATATGTCTTGTAACTTAGACATTTTAAATTAATTTTTATTAGTAAATTATGAATTTTTAATAGTCCGAAAATAATATTTTCTCTTTCGATAAATTCACTTTTCAAAGTAGACTTTTGTAAATAATGTAGCAATATTCCAATGTATGTGTGTCAAATGAGAACACACAAATCAATATCGTTAAACAAACGTTGACTTTATTTTTTCTATGGACGTAACAATCGATAATGTTTTGTTAAAATGCATAATGCACATTCGTTGCTGCAAAGTAATAACAAAGTTCTTAATTGAAATTTTTATTTACTTAGTCAAATAACAAATTAAATTTCAGTACGTATTATAACAAATTTTATATAAATTTCTAAAATTATATATTTAGGTATTCTTGTTAGCAACATTCATGCAAGAAAGTAATATAATGAACAGGATATGTAGTTTATGTAATAGAATAATTTCAATTAAAAATAATCGTAATTAAAACTATTTTGCTGGGGATAAATTTAAATAACTGAAACACTATATTTAATGATTTTATTTTCATTCGTTATTTTGAAAAGTTCGATTATTATACAGTGAAATAGCCATTAACTGTAACCTGTATCCAGAGCTCAGCTTTTTCACAAATTCATTTTAACAAACGTCCATACAAAATAACTTCCGAAAAATTACCACGTTTTTGTTTACGTTGTTCACAATTTTGGCCGAATTAATGGTTTATTCTATAAGAGCTTTTAAACTTAGAATTATAGATATTACACATTTAATAATTAACAATTATTGTTGATATTTGGTTAGTATGATAGCGTAAGAAATTGCTATTCCAATGATAGTGAATACCAAAGCACGATTGACAACAAATATATCCCGTCCCGTGAACTGAGGGATTTCTTCAAGGCATCTCATAGAAAATTTGTACGCACAATCTTGCACGAAAACATTACAAAAAAGAGATTTTGTGTAGACGGCAGTGCTGATTTTTCTTGCAGCCTTAGACATACGAGAAGCAGCGAAGCACACATTCGTAAATAAGAAGAATAGAAATAAATTTATAGCTAACATCTCCGGTTATGTATTAACGGCACCGGTTATGTACCTATGGTATCTTTTAATTAAATAACTGAACTGAAAAAAAAAATAATAATAATAAGCTAACATCCCAATATTGTGATTTCTCTCGAAACCAGATAACGAGGCAAAGAACCAACAAACAGACAGAACAATATTTCCTCCCGCGACAGTTGTCCAAACTAACAACATGGACGAATAAAATTCTTCAAAATTGTCTACGATTGTCTTGATCTTCATAAATTTTTCAGGCAAATCAGAAATTTCTCTGCAGAAGTCTTCACGTGTATAATTCTCTATTTTACGCAACAATTCCACAAATTTTTTTTCTAATTCTATGCAGATCGAAATGAATAAAATGAAACAGAAATGCTGTGGTACTGTTGAGAACACTGCGTTAGATATCTCTAAGACAATTACAATTACAAGTAAAATATTTTCCGTAATAGTAATTCCGAAAATTGTCTCTTACATGAAATGAATTAATTATTATTTTCGTTTTCTGTTGGAATAATAACAAATAAGAAAAAAACTATATAAACTACAGCATGGATCCAGGTAAGAGCCATTAATAATACGACGCTTTTGACATTTAATTGTTTTGAATTTCTTAAAAGAAACAATTCTTTCAAATTACACACAAGATTTTGTTTGTAAATTACAAATAAATAGAAAGCAATTATTGACATAATTAGAAATAATACATAAACTGATATATTTAGCAATTCACCCACCGAATGGTCAAAGTTAAATTTAATAATTGTTTTATAACAATACTACACAATATAAACTTTTTGAATAATTAGTAAAATGATACTGTGAAGCGATAACGTTTCGTTTTGTATGTTTAGACCTAAAATTGTCATATTTAACAAAAGAAATTTTTATGAAATCGTTAGCCCATTCGTCAGTTGTACTACTCTTGATTGTACGTTTACCACCAAAGATGTCATTATTTTTCTCTTGAAAAAGAAAATTATACCAATGTATTATTAAGTTTTACCCGTCCGAAAACGATAATTATTTCTTACCTTGTTGAAATCACTTGTGAAGAAAGAACGTGACGACAAATGTAGTAACGTTTAAATGAGAGACAAATCAATATCTTTAAGCAATTATTAAGAGAAGTATTTTAATCGAAATACGACGATGCGAACAACACCTGCACAATTACTGCACTTCATCGATGTGATAACTTGTGGACGGGTTGTTGTGTGTGCGTAACAATATAATATTAAACTGTATATCTGTCTTAATGCTATTAACAATCGCTGTTCTCTGTATTTTTATTTTTGATTAGTAAAAATGTCTTCAGTACACAAATTACACTCAAATTTATCAATTTAAATTTCAAACTGCATTTGATTATAAGATTTTGTCAGCTCATTCGTATTGTTTTGTAAGCGAGATATTCCGACTCTGCCAGATATGGCCACTATGTTCACGTTTTGCTGAAAACACTAAACAATTATATTTCCTAACATCACTCTTAAGTAGTGCCCACCAGTGATCGAGTGGATAAAACTACCAAACACCGATGGTTGTGGGATTCTCGCCTGGCCACATGGAGTTTACCGTGTTTTCTTCACGTTTTTAATATTTAAATATGGACCAGATTTTAATAGACGTTCTCTTGGGAAGTATCTCCCTCAACACAATTCCCAATTGTCGCGTATCCTTAAAGAAATGAATTTTCTTAAATTGTGTTGTAATTTAATTTTCTGTTTTTGTCACGTAAGTAATAATAATTTTTAAACGATAAAACTAATATTGTCATTATTGAATAGGCTATGTATGACGTAATTTGTCGTCCTTCGGTGCCGGTCATTTTCGCAGAAAGGCTGAAATGCAATACTGTACACGAAATATGAAGTCCGAGTAAAGAGGGAGAAAAGGATGTATGATATAATTAACATTTTCACGGAAACGGAAAGCATAGACGACTAATCAGAATGTGACGAATTATTGAAAAACAGATTAGCAATAGTGTACACTTCCGAATAAGTATTTAATTGTTTCATATACAGTCAAACCTGTTTTTATGCGGTCTTTTTATGTGCGATTTTTTTATTTGTGCGGTATAGTTGGCGACTAGTCTCGTGCGATTTGTCATGTCTCACGTTCACTTATTATAGCTAAATGAACTTATTATAGCATAAATGCACTTATTATAGTAATATTATTGCATGAATATGCGAAAAATGAAATTATTTACTTTTTAAGTCAACAAAACACTACCTGGACAAAAATATGTAAAACAGACGATAGACAAGACGATGCAGTCAAGTGCTGACATCTGTTGTCAATAAATTCTATTTCGTACGGTTTTGAGTTATTTTCTATGTGAGACTTTTTTTATGCGGTCCCTGTTGACCGCATAAAAAAATATTTTTTTAATTGTGTTGCGAAAACTATTTTTTACAGCCATTCGTGATGTTTCGTGCGTTTTTTATGCGTTTTTTTTAATGCGGTTTCTATCCCCCCACATAAAAACAGGTTTGACTGTACTTTCCAATATTATTGATTTCTCTAAATATTCGACATACATTGCTATTTAATTTGTTTTTTAATTTTCTTCCATTTACTACAAATTCTACAATATATTCATATTTGTCATTTTGCATTTTTCAATTTAATTCTTATTGTTTAAAAGATCATGATCATGTAAAAATGCACAGCTTGGCGCTTATTTGACGTCATTTATTAGCATTTTTCAAATTTCACTTACAGAAGGAACTGCTAGATTATATGTATAACTTTTTTGAAAATATTCTATATGCAGTGTATATTAAAATATTTAACCTGTTGTTTATTCATACCCAAAATAAAAGGAAATTCGTTATTGGTTCAAATATTTATTTATTCGAAATTATATTTACTTTTTCGTCTGAATGACCTTCTAAAATTTAATATTGTTTGAATTTAACATTGAATTTAGAAATCGACTGTCGAATAAAATTTTGTAGTGACATTTTCTTACCAACAGTTTTTCCAAGAAATATAATTATAGGATCATAAAATCGATGGTATGTGAATCAATATTTTCGATGGATTCTTGAGTATGTTTTGTGAAAATAACTAATAATATTCGTAACATTATTCTCCTAATCTGATGCAACACTAATGATGGTAATGTATTATATTTTGTAAATCATTGATAAGCAATTCACGGCCCACGAGGTCATCAGTCAACCCGTAACGCTATGCAACACTAATTACACAGATATTCGTGACAAAGAAGATTCAAAATAAATTTGGCTGGTGAAAAAATGAAAATATATTTCTAGTAATTCTAATTTCCAAAAGTATTTCTAGTTTCCAGATCGTTACAATATATTATGTTAGTACCTAGAGTATTGAAGGTTATGCTGATATTTAGCGAGCTTAAACACTACAACACCGTAATAAAAAATGCATGCGATCAACTGTAATTGCACGTGAAATGCGAATCCAAATTACTTGCTTACCACTGCTGTAAGTGAAGATAATTCTTGTAAACATTTTACAGATACCGATTTTTTAACACAATATCTCTCGCTGTAAACAGATCAAATGCATATATCTTTAACTATTTTCCTGGCAGATTCTGTTGACGTAGTAAAAGTCAAGCAACTATCAATGAACTAAGCGAACAAAAACAGAAATAAACTCATTAATAAGCTGAAATATAATAAACTAAGAAAATCAACATCTATAAAGAAACAGTACAATGAGACATAGTGTTACCCACAATAACAAATGATCATCATAGAAATAACAAAAATGAATTCTCTTATACAACGATGTCGACAATTTCTACAGTTTTCAAGCAATTGCTCGAGATAACTAAAGATTTAGTTACCAAGCTTTCTCTTGTATTAACTAACCTAAATTTGGAAATAAATGCATCTCTATGTCTTTGCAGATCTATCTTTTCCTGAGCTTAGGAAACATACAATTAGTTTTGTGGCAACATTAAACTGACTTTAGTTAATAGCTACTTTGTAGAAAAAATTAGAAATTATAAAAATTGTCGGTTAATGTTACCTGTGATTCCAAAATGGCGGCTCGTCTCTGATTCCAGCAAATAGAAGAAAGGAAACAGTGGGGACGCACGTTCTAACTTAACCTAAAATATTCTAATAATTTTGATGGTAATAATTATGGTAATTTATTAGAAGCCATCTATCAGATTATACCGCTGATATATGGCGCTGATATAAAATAAATGGATATCACTTGATTACTGTTGTGAAGTGTTGATTGTGGTATACTGATGTTAATGATGTCAAAAATTTGTAGTGCTTTAGAATTATCTATATAATTGTTTGTCAAAAAATTGTTTTAATAATTGGATGGTTTTAGTATGTTTATTATACACGTGTGTGAAAAGTTTCTTAAAACTTGTAAGTATAAGTATTGTTTAAGATATTACCTGTATTAGCCTTATATTGTTTTGTACAAAAAAAGATAATTGTAATTTTAGGATCCCTATAAATGTGTGCAAAGTTTACCACCCTTACCTATAGAAATATCATTGTAACTACCACAAACGGTTATTGTAAGTTTTTCTCCAAAGTTTATAGTTATGGTGTAGCTATACATCCATGTCGTGTTTTAGTTTAACATTTCACGTTCTTTGTTATTGTTTTAGCACTGAAGAGGGACTGAAAGATATTACACCAGCCCGAAATGCATTTGATGTAGTCTTTACGAAATAAATTTAATTTGCCAATAAGATTGCTGTGAGATTTGTCTACCAAGAATAATTTTGGATTACAGAGACTAAAATCGTCATATTTGTACAATAACGTTTTGCAGACTTATTGATTAATTTCAACGTAGCACAGCCTTGTTATGTGTCATTTCTAGAGTGATTAAAGAGGGTGCATAAACGAATGGGGAACGTTAAACAATTTAACCTGGTTAAAAATAATACAACTCTGTTGGAAGTATTGCAGATCGCTTATGTAACTTATCGAAATGTGTGGAATATATTCCTAAATAATATACTGGGATTATATATATATATATATATTGTATAGAAATCATAATTATCAGAGAATGATTTTTAATACTTTTAACATACAATGATAAAATCTGTAAATCTTAAATTTGAAGAAACCAGCAAATAGCCAGTCTGAGTTATGAAGATTTCTACGTACGGAATTATAATACTTATGAAAAATACAAAAGTATTCATTCAAAGGCAAAGTACAAAATAGTGGAATAAGAAATTAATTCCGTGAAATATTGAATTTATTTATATTTATTATTATAAGAACAATATATGAAACAATAATGTTTTAAATAAATATATTTTTACCTACGTCACGAAATTATATTTCTGTTTATTCAAACAATAAATTTTGCGTAATAGATTAACTTAAATTTTCATATTTACACTAGATCTGGTGGGTTTCCACTAAACTGGTAACAATGCTCGTGAATAAAGGGTACGTTGCATGAAAAAGCAACTTTCATACATATAATTAGCATGGAATGCGCTATGTCGTTGATATGTTTATCTAACTGTTTTACTATAAAACAGGCCAAAAGTGTGTGCGGGAACCCGCTAAATTCGTCTAGTTTGGTTTAAGCACAACTTTAAGATACGTGAGATTTTATTCGACTTTAGGGGTAGACATAACACATTATAGTATACACGGTGCCCCGAAAGCAGAAACTGGTTCGATTTAAAAAAAATGAAAGGTTTTAGTATATTAAAAGCTTAATTCACATCAAACGATTATTTTAAATAAAAGAAATGAAATTACGTGTTTGTTTCCTTTATTTAGTTCTACACCTGTATATTAAAACTCATTTAAAACAGAAACTAATACAGCAGGGCTTCTGAATACGCCGCGTGGAGTAATGTATCAGTAAAAACGTTTTGTTACTATTCAAACAATTGCAGAGACAATTTTCTTATTACATTAAGTTAAAATAATGTTTGTGAAAATGTAAATTGTCCATTAATTACTATAAAACTCTTAAATTGTAAAACAATTGTTAAACATATTGTATACTGGCGTTATTAATAGTGTTCTGTAACTATGAAATGAAATTAGAAAGGGAAATATCGTATTGTCAGACGTTATTTAGACGTGGGAAGATTAGACAATATTTAACAGTTTAAATAGTTTATCTGCAGCATTTTAATAAATACAATAAAGAAGATAAATTACAGGTCATATAATTTATATATGTTACCGGCCAAACTAGTTTGTCCTATGTGCGTCAGGACAAACTAGTTGGTATTGATTAGAAGTGACAAAACACTTGTACAAAACTATAAAATAAAAATAAGCTAATCAGTTCTTATCAGTTTGTATTTTTTTATTAAGCCATGCATTTTTAAGAGTAATTAAGTTTCGAAAATGTTTTCAAAAATTCAGACGAAATAATAAAAAAAACTTTTAAAGCCAAACTAAAATTAAAAATGAACTTGTTTGTGCTTCTTAGTGTAACATATAGAATATTTCATCTTTTATTTATTTTTACAGGGTGGGTTAATGTTACCGTAGGTATCGAAGATGGCGGTTCGTCTCTGATTGCAGCAATCACAAGACAGGGAACAGTGGGGACGCACTTTCTAACCTAAGCTAACCTCTTCTAATAATTTTGTTGGTAATAATTACGGTAATTTATTAAAAGGTTAGGTTAGGTTAGGTTAGGTTAGGTTAAAACGTGCGTCTCCACTGTTCCCTGTCTTCTTATTGCTGCAATCGGAGACGAGCCGCCACCTTCGATATCTAAGGTAACATTAACCCCGTTTTTTTATAATTAAGTAGACTATGTTTGAATAAATATTGTTCATCTAATTGATTGCCTTTTAATTTTATTTTAACTATTAATATACTTGAATAATAATTCTAAATCAGTTCGGCCTAGGACAAACAAGTTTGGCCTGAAATCGGGTTTAGCCGGTAACATATACATTACATTTTCGACAGAAAGATCGAACAATTAGGGGCTAATACTATATCAAATATGGTATATTAATTATATCCTAATTAGAAAGATGTAATCATTATTGAATATTTCAGGAAATCACAAGTTCAACTATTTTAAAATTACAGCGAATTATGTAGGCTGTACTTTATCTGTTATCATGGATCTGGTAGAATATTGAAAATAGAGTATACTCTCGGCACAAGAATAGTTTAGTACTTTAGAAATTCATTGTAAAGATATAATTACAATTGATCTGATGTATATCGTCATAGTACAATAATTAGTACTACAAATGTAAACATATTTTACAAAACTATAATAAAATGAGTACATTTCTCGTATTCATAGAGGCCATTTACCATTATAGATTTTCTATACATTGTTAAACTGTTTGTGAGTGACTTCTTTCATCAATTTAATCGAAACATTTTTATTAAAAAACAATTTTCATATTATTAATACAATATTGCTATTATAATTACATGTAATACAGTCGACTCCCGATATAACGCGCATGTCGGGCGGGAAACAACACCCGCGTTATACCGAGCGGTGCGGTGTAAAGAAGCAATAAGTGTACTTTAGCAATAATGTCAAGCTTTTCTTTTACTCATCATGCATACAATAATTAAACACTATTCAAAATACATTAAGGAACTCAATACATACACAATAACTCAATACGCAGTAACAATAAAATGCGCTACTCACTAACGCCGCACGGACCTGTATAAACGAGTTTGAGCTTATCGCGTCGCGAACATCGCCCGCTCTATAACCGAGTGCGCGGTATAGTAAGCAGCGCTATAACGAAGGTCCACTGTAGTGAGTTTATCAACTGAGAAACAGATTTAATTTAATCAACTGCTTGAACATTGTTCGCTCGTTGTTTCTTTAAAATTTTGAATTCCGAGTAATTGCTGAACTTTACTTTCTCCATCCAGTTTGCAATATCTAACATAATGCTGTTACAAAGCATATATACGAGTACAATATACTCATGCAAGCGAAATATACAAAATAATTTATATACATCTAAAACATCGTTAAAGCAAAATCAAGAAATATTGAATTCTGTTTATGTATGCCGATTACCAAAAATTAAATTTATCCGAAAATCACATGTATTGTACATTATATCTTCAGTTTTTAAATTACTCGTATATTTATGAATGATAACATCTATATTCACCAACAAAGTATGGATCTCTGCTTTTTTGACATGTTCTTGTACATAACGAAGTTATCGAAATTATTGCAGGAATAACAAATAATGCGTGAAATGTGCTTTGCACTACAATTACGAAAACGATTTTAACGAATGTAGTGTACACAAATATATTATGAAATGCGACAATTAATAATACTAATCCAATAGATATAGCTCCTTGAATTAACGGAAAGCCTACGTGGCATAAACTATCCTTTAACTTTTCTTCAGTTGTTGCTTGAGGCGAAGTAATGAAACAATAGCATATGTGGGTGGGATAATTGACACAAAACCCGATGCAGAGAATCAAGCACATCAGAGACACGATGTCCAGATTGATTGCCCATAAAGACACCAATCCGATTGTCTGCACGGTGATGGAGACGACACAGAAAGAGACGATAAGAGCGCAACGCAAATTGGGAATTAAAGAAACAAAAATGCAAAAAATTAACAAGGAAGTGATCCAAAACATTTGAAACGTTATCTGTCTGATAACGATTCCTTGCTCGACCAAAGGTGCTATCAATGTATAGATTACAACGGAAAATGGCGCTTCTTCCGCTATATTCGATAAATCATTTACTAGTTTGAATTCAGTTACTCTACTTGAAACATTTTTCGCTAGGAAAAAGAAACGACTGGCGACAATATCAGTGTAATTGTGATTAAAAATGAATGTCATTGTTGAATTGTTTGGTTCCTATGAATTTCAGGAAGACGTTTCGAAGAGCATCCAGAAAATCCTGCTTTTGAGACAGATCGTAACCCCTCAAGGAATACTTCGAAATGGGATGATTTTGGAATTCCTTATAATATTTTAACCAAGAAAATTCGTACTCGTATCCGGCTATATTTTCAATAGTATAAAATTTCTGCATGAAATCATGAACTGACTCTTGAACTCGTGGATTAGAATAATCTAAAGTTTCGTTAATTACGACGTGCACAGTGAAAGGGTATTCGGTAAAATATTTATAGAAAACACGAAATCCTTGCGTAATTTCAGAGCTTTCTGAATTGAGTTCGTAAACATTCAAACCTTCCTCTAAAGACATAACACCCCATATACTAATTGACAATAATATAAAATATGATAAGATAATAAGAACTTTGTGATACAGGATGAAAAATAAAAGCTGAAAATGTATCTCTGAAAAACTTCATAAAGCAGTCTTCATTTTCTTTCGGGTAATAGTCATTTTGTCCAATGGTTTCTGTAAAATTAAAACATATTTTACACATGAACTAAATTCATTTGCATGATATTTAATATTAATAAAGAATTCTTATGGCACAAAATGTCATTGAAACTATAATGAGCAAAATCATAAATTTACAGAAATTTTTTAGACCAATTAACATTAAGTTTTTCAATACAACGTATTAATAAGTGGAAGCGCTTGTACGTCGTAGTAGATTAATTCATGGATAACTATAAAGCGGAAAAGCAGATAATTTTACATAAAATTAGTGTTAATTGGTTCGTAAAATCTGTTAGTACAACAAATGAATGAATGGAACCGATTGTATGTTGTAGCAGTTTAACTAACGACTTTACTACAGACGAAAAATTTAAGATGGAACTACATATAAAACATTCTTTGCAATCAGGAAATAAACGTAGCTTACATTATTTTTGTTAAAAACAAGAAATAAACACCCATACATCGATATCAATAGCTTTAACATTTCGGGGTTGAATATGACATTCATTACGAACATTCGTTATATTGACGTCTGTAAAATCATGATTTAACCGTACACACTCCCGTAGATATTCTATTGAATATGTATGTTAAAATTATAAATATAGTATTGAAATTAAAATAATGAATTTAAAATAAAGTACAGTGGAACCTCGGTTAACGAGCATAATTCGTTCTAGAATTTTACTCGTAATGCGAAACACCCGTTAAAGAAAACAATTTTTCTCACAGAAATTAATGTAAAATACGATAATGCGTTCTACGCCGAAAAAATGCTCAAATGTTTTATGTATAACGTTTATTCAAAAAAATTGTACAATGTACACTGTTAAGGAGCGTGAATCATCATCATCATCATCATAATCATTTCTTTTGGCGCGGAATAAATCATCCTGGAATGAGAATTAGATTTGCAGAAACAAAAAAATATCACAGCTAATATGTTTGATAAACACTCTAAACAATATGCCAAATTGTTGGGTTATGTAAAGGCTATAATTAAATATTAGAAATTAATTTGACTAGAGGTTAGTAGTTACGTTTCCATCTCGTATTAAATTTAATAATTATAAATATTTAATTTTTAATTCATACATTTCTAAAATTTAATTTGGAATCGGTCATTAAATTTAATGACCCAAAAATTTGGAATATCATTTCGCATGTTTATTATATAACGGGCTATGGTTGTTAATGTTTATAAGTAATATGTGAACACAAGTTTGAAAAAATATGTGATTACAAGCGACACTAAGACACTAGTAGAACGAGTACTAAACACAGACTGATGGGGCATGCCGCGTGCGCACGATTCGGCACTTTTCCTCTTCTCCTCACTCGTTATGCGAAATATCGCTCGTTAAGCGAGGAATTTTCTCAATTTGTTTTCCTTGTTACGCGAAATACTCGTTGTGCGAGGTGCTCGTTAAGCGAGGTTCCACTGTAAATTAATATAGAATAATGAAGGAACATTTTACTCAACGGTTGTAAAAAACAATAAACAGAACAATTGTAAGCCTGTATGCATTGTACACTGCAAGAATTGTCACTCTGACAATTGAGGATTTGTTGGGAGAGTTTAATTTAGCAAAACTAGTGAGAACGCGAGGGGTTGCTGCAGTTATTAACACCAGAGTTAATGAAGCTAAAGTGGAGTATGTTGAGCATAACTAAGTCTCCTGTATTCGTTTGTTTAATAATTTGTAAGTAAACGTTGTTAGATTATAAGTGGAAGTGTCTTTTTTTGTGTGTGGAGAAACGTCTAATATTAACAGGATTACAGGAGCTTACAAACAACTGGAGAATATAATCAAATTACTGGAAACGTACTCAAAATACGCATTCCATCTGAGTGAAAATGGTAATAATAGAACCGAATTTGCACTTAGTTATACTCTAATTAAACATGTTATTGACTTAACCTTAATTGCAAAAATTTAATAACTATGATTTTATATCAAGTCTGTGTCAATTTTTGGTAGGTATTTGTCTGTGTTGTTTGATATTGTGTTGCTCAATCTGAATCTTTTCGCTGTATGACGAGCATGTTCTGGATTATTTGCTACTACCAGTTGAGATGTTCGTTTTATGACACGCCCAAAAGAAGCATCTAATTAGTGCTTCTATTTTTACGTGCGTAATAAAGGAAATGTTTCACACGATACTGTCAACACCGTGAAGAGATTCGTCCAAAGCAACAAAGGTTATACCGTTTCTCATTCGAAGACCTAGGATTCAGACTAGATTAGTTTAGAAACATCATCGGTTGTTTCCTTATACGCGAGGAACATCCGTCCGATTGCCTTTATTCTAGGCACAAACAAATACATAAAAACGTTAACATTAATTAATACATGACATTAGAATACGTCTCTTTGCTATCTGTTGATATACTGTGTATACTTATAAGTGATAGATGTAAAGATTTTATGGGCTGCAAAAAATGTTTTGCTTTAATGCTTTTAAATTAAATCTTTAAATCGCAAGATTTATTGTGAAAAATATGAAGAAATGCAGCAACTGGTTGCTTAACTTTTCCGGGAAACCAATAGAAATTGGTGTGGAGCGATCTGATATGATTGTTTCTTTTATACCTTTTTATATTTGTAATTATCATAAAGTGGGAATAAGCTAAATTTTGACAGTAAAGGCGAGTTTTATAAAAAATTAGAAAACTCCAATAAAGATTAAATTAGTCTTTAAGCGATGACCTATTCGACATATTATATAGGTATCTCCATACCCATTCGACCTTTAATCATCAAAATTTAATGGCATTAATCCTTCAATATTCAAATGTCCTGCAATATTTAAGAAATTTTAGACAGATAGTACGGTCATTGTTCAGCTACAAAGAGGGTGTACAAAATCGTCCTTCTGTACACTCTATGAAAAACATCCATATTTTTCCGCATTTCTCATAGTTTCAAAACCGTCAGATTCCAGAAGTATAAAAATTTTAAAAGGTCATATATTTTTAAATGTTTAAACGTAGAAATAATTTTTACATTTTACGTTTAAACATTTAAAATTATATAACCTAAGTTATAATTAAAACATTTAAGACATAATATTAACTATTTTTATAATTTCTAATCTACAACGAATTCTCCATTAATTAAAGTCACACTAACGCAGCCTCTGTAATGTCTCAAGTGAAATGCCCCGTCATTAAAAATAAAAGTATGTAGCACAATAAAGTTTAAACTTTAAACTATAGGTAGAAATCTAAGAAAATAATTAGTAATATAAGATAATAAATTTAAAATTTTTACCAAAAGCTGGTTTAAATGTAAAAGGATGAAGACCCTTTTCTTCTCTGTATCCGCTTAATGCCAAACATCCGCCGAAAAATAATAACTGAAAGAAATAACTGAAGAAGATGCACGTTGCAGCATACAAACAGAACGTTCTTATCCCCGGGAATGGTGACGTCATGGCAATGCAATAGGAGAAGAAATTCGTTAGCGACGTTATGGTGATGGACACGGCTGCGTTGCGATACGTCTGTTCCATTCGCTTTTCTACGCTGTCACCGCAATCTGTCACCTTCCAACAAGCCAATACGACAAACGAGTCGTCCACTTCCGTAGCTTTAATATATCAAAATAATAAAAATTAGTAAAGCAAAATGTATTGATATTTGCAAGTATTTTCTGGTTTATCTTACCAAGAATCGAAGGCAGACGTTCCACAAAAGATTTTCTACTCCACAGGCGGATAATAATCCGAAAGCGGTGGCCACAGCCAAACCGGCGGATACGACACTAGCTACGCCTAACCAGGGTTTGGACTTCACCCAATTGTTAGTCATGTTCGTCACCATTGAGAAGATAGCAACTACGACCACAGCCACGCTTATCAAAGGCACTAATTTCTGTGAAATGCGTTTTATTTGAAAATCTGTTGACGCTACTGGCTCGGAAAATGTTTTAATATGCTCGAAGCTATAATCCCTTAACTTGTTGTAAACCGCCTTTGTCCATTCTTTACTCCACTTCTTATTATTTGCATTCGATTCGTCTATTGGATACAGTAAACGAACGGCTTTGGCTTCGAGTATGTATCCTTTGTCGTCTGTCGTCACCCCTCCTAAATTCAGACAAAGGATTTTGTACGCGTATGTTAAAAGATCCATATTTACAGGATACTTCATCTTTAATATTTCATTAATGGCATGTTCGGAGTTGTTTAACAGATCAATAAGAGTGCTTTCTGAACACTTGCCATCTAAACTCTGGCACACGTCCGAGTAACTAATATTCTTCCCCTCTATATGAAATATAGAATTTTTTGCGATCTTATCTACAATTCGTATTTCGTTTAAGAATTTATTTCGTAAAATGTTGCTTTTTCTATTATTTACTATGTAGATCATTGGAAAATCTGGGAGTTTAGTAAGTCGTAAAAAATCAAAACTACCCGAATTAGTAGAGAATGTCTTATCTATAAACTGTTTTGATTCAAAAACTTTACCTCTGTCCGCACATAAGAGAGAATCACTGTCATCATTGGTTTGAATTCTGATCAGCCCGATTGATAATAAACCAGAGACAATGACAGGAACAAAAAGAAAATAAAGAGGATATCGACTAATTAACACACCAAGTCGACCAATTATAATAGACACGGTGTTTCTCAGACACAAACATTTCGTTTTCTTTGTAGCGTCGATTCTTCTTACCTAAAAAGATTTAAATATAAATTACTTTAGCATATGCATTTGAAATGTTTGATATAGTGAAGTGATTTTACCTGTTTATTCATTGTCATCTTGTGTTATGAAAATTCTGGATTGTCCTTAAAATATTCAGCATAAACTGCTTCACGAAGATTGACTCTATCAGATCGAATGAACTACCTTTTACCTGGAAAAATAATTTCCTCAAGTATTGAAAATTCTGAGTCGAAAATCAGTGCTTCTGTAAACTGTAATTGTTTTGTCACGTCATATCCTTTCTCTGTTCTACGTCTCATTGGTTAATTTCTTTTGAATTTAACCAATCGAAGCCAGTCTTTGTTAAATAGTTTCTGTAAAAACTTTCTCATTGAACGTTGCATATTTATATTAAAATAAATTTTAACAAAATATCATCGAATATTTGACTGTATAAAAAAACCTATTCAATAAGCTGCCTAAAAATGTTTTTTTAAACAACGATGTAAACAATATAATTCTAATGTTATTTTTTCCTCCGCTTTTTATAGGGTTAACTCTATTTCATACGACTAACAAGAAAAAAACGATGGCTTTAATTCATTTAAAAATGAATATTATTTGCTGAATGAGTACTTCACTTTATAGTTTAATCTTTCATTCGTAAGAAATACGAAATTTATTAATGCGTGGAACATTTATCTATGATTTACATTTGTAAAAATTAAAGAAAACGCCTTTTTCTTTGTGGTATCCTTTTTACTATTGTTTTGAATTTTAATTTTAATGAAAAGTATTTTAATCTTTAATTAATTTCCCGGTTCGTATCGCATGTCTTTTATCGATGAAGGAAGTTATTTCGGTAGCAGTCATTTGAAGAAGAAAAATGACATCAAAATATTTATCTATTGTGCATTGTTTTCACGATTGAAGTAAGAGAATTCTATCCATAATGACGGCCATAATCAATCTTATAGATTTATAGAAATGATAATAATCTTGGAAATTTTATGTTTTCCTCAAACATGTTATAAAAAATAGAATGATACAACTTTCCAAATCTTTGCACCTGGTCCAAACTGAGAATCTGGCCGAATCCACGACGGGTGTGGTTATGAAGACTTAAAATTGTCTTCATAACCACACCCGTCATGCAGCATACCTGATAAGGAATTGTTTAGCCTGCTATTTTTATTTATAAAACAACGATTCATGTTAATATACGAGTGGAAGACAAAACTATATCCTCGTTACTTGTAACTAAATTTTTTACTACGATACTTTTTCTTCCTCCGCTGTTATATAACATAAAAAAGTATAACGATCAGTCAAACAACAATCCTCAAAATTTTACATTTTTAGACTCAGAGAACCTTTAAACGTTGAAAAATACAAAAACTTTGCAAGATTTTTCTGTAAATGTAGAATTGGTGTGGGGAGAAAAACAGTTTTCCTCACCCACTTCGAAGCTTAGTAACTTCGAAGTGGGCGAGGAAAACTGCTTCTCTTCGAAAATTTCTGAAATTATGCATAGTGGTTTGTTTGTACGAGCGGGTTGACGCTTTTGAATTTCGATGGTTCAGTGTCAAGGAGTGAAAAGAGAGAGGAAGCCACGTGACAATATTCCAGAAGAGTCAAATTTAATAAAGATTTTGCTCATAAGTACATTTTGCAATTTTCTTTTTATAAAGACAGCTCTATCGTGTTGATTATGCTTTGTGTAACTTTATGTTAATTATTAACATAAACAAGTTTTTGAATGAAATATCGAAACAGATGACCCCACATAGGCCTATATTCAATGTTACGCCGAAAAATTTATGCATCTCGTTGCTAGATTTTTTCGTAAGCTGTAAAGAATTTATTGTTTAAACTTATTTGTACAGCCCTAATTATATTTCAGTCATAATAAGTAATTATCGAAGAATTAATCACGTAATTAATTAAAAGAATGTTTTATGTAAATTTAATTAAATTATTTTACGAAGCAATTTGAGAAGTTCTTAATTGCGACGATTCTTAAAACTTTAATATTAATTAATTTAACCTCAAATTATTAAAATATTGCAGTTTATATCCACCAAAACGAACGAATCGTATCTTTGAACATTTATAGTTGTTATCTACAACAATAGTTATTTCATTCGTACAGTAATTATATTTTATATTTAGAATTTATTCATTAAACCTGTTTGAATTGTTTTAGGAAACACGTATCAATCTGACAAATATAAATTATTATAAATGTTTTCTGTGAATAAATTGCTAAATACGAATATTAATCAAGTATTATACGAAAATAAATGTATTGAATTATTCTTGTGCATTAGAGTAAGTATTATGATTCGTATAAAGCACACATTCCTATTAATATCATTCGTAGACTGCATTTCTTAATAACTATACACACTCAAAACATTTTGTATAATTGCAGCCGTATTCGCTTCGAATCTAGTAATAAATACGGCTACAATTACACAAGGTGTTCTGAGTGTGTGTAGTTAATATCATTCGTAATACAAGAACTAGCAGTGTCTATTAATCGTGAAAATGGTACTTTTAAAAATTCTCAATCGAAATTTTATGCATATTTTTTAGCAAAACGACAACGACGTCAATCATTTTGAAATTCACGGAAAACTTTTACGTATTATCAGCCGTTGGCTTGAATTTTAATTAATAACGTTGTTCCGCGAATCCTAACACGCCTATCGGGTTAAAAATAAAATGTAAAAGTATAGAAAAATTTTTAAATTCTTTTGGTTTCTGTACAATTTTTTTTTAAATTGATTTTTCGTAGAGCATCTTCACTATTCAAACCGATAATCAGAAAAAAATCTAATTATTTTAAATTTCTATATTTACTGAAAAATATTATAATTGGTGTGTAATGAATACTGGAAAAACATTATGACCAAAAATTTAGTTTAAAATAAACCAAACAGATTTGTTTGCTTTTCTCTTACAAAATGTTCAATCTGAGCAGCGTAATGTGTAATTATTTGTCAATATTTTTTGCAGAAAATACAAGAGTATTATCAATTAACTTTCCCATAAAAATTTACAACTTGGTTTGGTGTTATCTGTTTATAATATTTAACTTGAGAAAGAAAGATAAGATGAAAAAAAAACATGCTGGGGTATTTCTCTCACCCAGCATGGATTGGTGCGTAAAAATGCGTGATTACAACATGTACTCTATTGCGTGAGAATGTTTCTGTAGCCATCTTGAAAGCAACAAGAACCACGTGACAACTAGCAAGAGTACGATTGGTGCGATATTTTTTCTCTAGCGGAAAAGTTCCGAAGTTCGAAGCGATTGGCGAAATGGTAAAATTCGCCGAAAACGATGTCGTATCTGATGTGTTATTCGATCTGTTTTTCGCTTTCGCCAGCGAATCGCGCTCAGTCCGAACTAAGCTTTATATGTAAAAGAGATAGAAAAAAGAAGGTTTAACAAGAAAAAAGTATTGTAAATTACTATTTAATTATTTCTCACAACTTTTCAATTACACGTGATATTATATTTAATCATATATTTTACAAAACACACTCTTATTGTGTTTTAAAAGTAATTACTTTGTTTCTTATATTCTCTGACAAGTAACATAAATTAAAAATCTTTAAAAAAACTAATAAATAAAGCTATTGTTACTAAGATATGTGTTTGTGGAACGAATGTATCTTTATTGTCATTATTACTATTTAAAATTTATTAATTTTAAATAGTAATTATGACAATAATCGTTGGCGTTCTGCATTAATGTTCATATATTTGAATACATATGTAAGTACCAAATTACCGTATTTGTTTTTTCACTTACTGCTATCAAAAGTCACAATCGTCATAGTAAAGACTTTTTTTAAAACAAGTATTGTTATAAAATAACAAAAACGACATTGAAAACTTTACAACATGAATTGTTTTGTGAGACAATAGGCTATTATTTATTTTGAATGTCCAAGATCAGATGGTAAAACTCTCAGAACAGCTTCAGCTATTTTATAATGCAGATAATTACTGATAATATGAAGAACATTTTCTTGAATTGTAAATGACGTTCTGTGTTAATTTACCCACAAAAATACATCCCAAGATTATAATAACAAATGGAGTTACCAAATGTTGCCGAAAAAAGTTAATAAAATTTTATATTTAAATATTCGGAAAGAAGCTAAGCAGAAAACTGTTATTTTCTTTTATTGAATGAATGTACTTATTTAATTTTCTTTTATTTCTTGTATATACGAATTGAAAATAAACGAAAGAAAAATTTAGTCATTCCATTGTTTTTAAAGTTGTCTGTGAGTAGACAGAGAACTTAGTTTTCCTTAATTATATTTTATCACGCAAACTTGTTTTGAATTGGAAAAATGTGTCTTTTGCGTTTTAGTCGTGAATCATGTTTCACTTTAATTATTATTTATAAGAATTATCCGAAATTTTTGTTTAAATAGCGCATTTTTCGAAATATATTTATTTTAAAGAAAAAGTTTACTTTATAAATTAAAATAATGCTGTACTAGAACAATTGAATTTTTTCAGTTTAAGAATATAACCGGAATTTCTTTTTTATTATTGAGAGTATGGCGGAATTTCTCTATAATTTTCACTGCTGTTTACGAACAATCGATTTTTAATTAACACGTATTTTCATTATTTCTTACAAAACATGTTAATTATTGTAAAATACTCCAGGTTCGAAATCGTAAATAAAACTTTATGTGAATTATTATCGATATTTTTAAAAGTTTTCCGTTTGGACAAGTTTCGAGGTTTCCATCCTCACAGAAGGAAGTTAGGAGAGTTGGAAGATTTCTATCACTGTTTAAACCGAATAATTATTTATTAATCTTTCTTAAATTAAATCCTTCCTCATAATTCCGTTTTACTAGTAGTGTTCAGTTGGGTGAAAATATAGTAAAGTCTCTGGCAGAATCTATTTCGGTAGTTTAACAGCGGTCGACTTTAGGGGTGATGTGACAATTTCTTAACCTTTCAATGCTAACTCTGCGCCTTGAAACTTTTCCGTTTGGACAAATTTCAAGATTTGCATCTACTCACAGACGGAAGTTAAGAAAATTGACAAATTGCTATCATCGTTTAAATCGAATAATTATTTATTAATCGTTCTTGAATTAAATCTTGCCTTATAAATGGTATTCATTAGATCTACCTACAATACCAGAAAATTACAAGAACAATAAATTAATATATATGAACCTGAATTCGTTACAAAGGGTTAAGAAAATCAAAAATTACTGATATTATTTAACACAATGAAGAAATACATGTTCTCAAGTTTCCCGTATCCGCATAATACAGTTACTACATATCTTTTTCAGGATCTATTGTTAATCTGCTATTATACGTTAAGATATAATTTTGACCGCATTTCAAATGAAAAATTAATCGTTTAACGTAATCGTTTATATCCATAAGCAAATAATCTTCACAGGTAAACGTCGTTTTAATGCTATGATATAATTGAATGTACTTAATTTTTTCTAGTAGAGACCAATTTTCTTGTTTACTTTGTTCACAGTACAGTTTTGTAATTAACAAATTTTAACATTCGATCAAATGAGGATCCTGAAATAGCCATAGAAAAGTCGATCCAACGGATTCGTTATGCCGATGCCCAATTATATGTGTAATCGTTTGACATTGAACCCAATCTGTGAAGTTTATAATAATCTAGTTTAACGTAGCTCTTATCGTCCAATTTTAATAGACGTATCCAAAATAAAATTATAACTTCTATAGCAATTGCCGCTATTCTAGAAACTACAAACTCCAATCGCAACATGTACGCTGGAATTTCATTATTTAACATAAAAATTGTTCTAAAATATAAAGCAAAAACGATTTCCAGTTTATTATAGTAAGTGTATTGTGATACTGGAGCGGCATAGACTAATACGGATGAAATCATCGAATAAAACACTCATAAAAGTAGAAGCAGATTTAATTTTCGCTCTTGAGGCCACGTAGGACCCAGTGCCAATTTAGTTTTTTGTATACTGTTCTTTTTAGTCTTTAAGAACATCCCATCAGACGAAAATGAAACTTCTAAGTAAATATAATTTAAAGCAACGTGTAAGGTTTGGTTATTAAGAAATTATTTTTTTTTGAATGACGTTCGACCTTCGTTCTTAAATACAATTATCTTTGTTTTTGAAACATTTGTATTTAACTCATACTCGCGACAAAATTTCTATAGGATTGAATGTATTTTGTATCATTAGTGCAGAGTCAGCCGAAATTATAGTGTCATCGGCATAGTGCAGGTATTTCAATGTGATCAGAGAGAGAAATTGTACGTAAATCAGATATAATAAGTCGAACTATCACTCCATTGACGTACATGTTAAAAAACAGAGGGCTGAAAATCTCACCTTGCAAACCCCTATATCGACAACAAATGAATCAGTTGTTAAAGATAATATTTCCACTTTTTCAGTAGCTTCGGAATATATATTAATAACAAGTTCAAGAAACTGCTTATTTAAATAAATTCTTTCTAGTAGAGCCCATAAAATTCTATGATTACAGTGTCAAAAGCAGATAGGGCGTCCATGATAACAGCATAAAGTTTTTTTTTTTTTTCAATTTTAACTGTATCAGTGAATTTAATATATATATTTGATCTTGACAAGATCGGCTAGGTCTTCGCCTGACACAAAATCTCATATTTAAGTATCCATTCCACTAGTCTTTTATTTAATAAAAATGTGAACATTTTCCCAATTACAGAAACCATGTAAACGTAATAATAATTTTTCAGATTCTTAACGTCGCCTTTTTATATAGTGGAATAATAATCCAGGCTTCTGACAAAGTATAATTTTTTAATACTATTATAAATTTTCATTACTATAAGCAGAACTGTGGAATCGGAGTCGGAAATATGTCGATTCCAACTCTGACTCCGGCATTTTAAATTTAATTAATTTTTTGTTTTAATTAAATGGAAATATTTAAAATGACATTCGGTGAATTTACAGTGTAAAAATTTATTAATCTTTCCAAAGGTATTCTTGAAACATAACTCGATAATCTTTTACGTCCGAAGCAGTTAATTTTTCGCCAAAATATTTTACAGTTGTTGCATGTCAGCGATCTTCTATCCACGTTCGAAAAATAGGATTTTGTTTTCTGTTGACATAAACGTTTGTAGTCTTTTAAATAGTTTTTGTATAAATTATAGTATATTTATCTGTATTTGACTTTCTAGCCTTCTTAAGTAACTTTTACAAATTTGTTCTCTTGGTTAGCACTTATTATCATTTCTTTGTTATGAGTTTTACATGATACAGAATTAACGTTATAGATTAAATCCAAATTGCTGTTTTATCTATACATTCTACTAGATTATCAGGTATGACGGTTCTTCTATACTCATCTAATAAGAAATTATTTAATCTAACAGCAAACGAAGATTTAAATTCATCCCTCCAGATTGCACGTTTAATTAAAAGTTGTTTATTAAAAAGACAAGATGATGCCAATGGGATCGTTGTAAGTAGAACTGGTGAATGATCTGAGCCTACCTCTGTTAAAACACTTAAATCGTTTACCACACAATAATATATTTCTTGTAATACTATCACAAAATCAATTACACTTTATTTTTTTATTGCATGATAAGTAAAATTATCTTTTTATCTCCTGGCAGTAGACCGTTTAAACAATCAAGATTGTTGTCGTCACAAAAATTATATGAGTTTTTCTTTCTTATTAACAATTGAACCTTTCGAGGCACTCAGAGCACTTTGCCAGTTCCCAGAAAAACATGACAAATAATCAGAGTGTCTCATTCTACGTTAAAACCAGCATATAAAATCAAGTTAGTGTCAGGTAGCAATTTTTCAATTTTCTATAAGCGATAAAATGTTCTTCAAATCGTCATAAAATAATTGTCAGGGGGTATATAAGACTCCATTAGTTGGATTGGTAAACTGTTTATTCTCTACTTGTAAAATCGAAACAAATCGTAATTGGAATATAATTTTAATTTGAGACACTGTATCTAATCTGAAACTAACAATGAAACCTCCACTGAGTCATTAATATTTATCTTATTAAATTCCAGATGTTCGGAAAGCAATATTCTGTATATTTCTTGCTATCATGATCAAACACATAATGCGTTATTTCGATTATAACTATTGAATACAACACCGAAATATTTTCACCAAAAAAAAAAAAAAGAAATTCAAAGATAAGAGTTACACAATGTACTGTATACAAATACAACCCAACTATTTGATTAGTTGGAATTTCGTCACAGATACACTGATTTAAGCTTCTTTCGAAAACAATTTATTTAATAACATTCCATGATTTTCGCAGCACACCGGTTGAAAATCAGTGTTCTAGATCTGAAAGAATAAGAACAAGTGAGACCCTGAAGACCTCTGAGTTGAGTAACATCGAGTAAGAATGAGAGCTGCAACTCTACTCTTCTCAATTCTTCAATTTCTTTCTCATAAAAAATATTCTTTTTTGCAGAGTGGAGAATTTCAAAAAATTAATGAAGTGGGACACTTTGGGAGATGATAAGAAAGAGAAGAGCCTGGTCGTCTTCCATTTCGATTCGAGTGATTCCGAAGAATTTCGAGAAGAGCGGAAGAGACATCCGACTACAGACGGGTAGACGAGTAGTTATCATATCTCTGAACGATAACACCTCGTCTGTTGTCCGTCAACTACATGGAATGACTATACCCGGAAATTCCAGAATAGACAGAATAGAGACGATACTCAGAAGTTTTAAAATGAATAGTGGAGAACTCGTTATTCCACTGTGATGAAATTAAAAGTCTATAGAACAGCGACAGTGTGATGTCAATTGTAGGCAAAGTAACAACGAATACATAAGACGTGTCTGTTGAGTTTAAAGCTGTGTTACGCTATTATCTAAACATCTGTAAATGGACAAGGTAACTTATATTATACGGACATACACTGTAGTTAAACCGGTGTCCTTCTGTTTCGCCATAAATAGCAAATATTGCCCACTAGTATGTCGAGTGTTAAATCTCGAGAGGGACAAGACTTAATGGAGATTATATTCGTTATGTATACCTTTTCATAAAATTTGCTCCTATCCCCAAAATTAAGCTATTCATGGCTTTATATTAATTGAAAATATAAAAAATTTTTATAACAAAATATTATAACAAATGGCGCTGGATGGAGAAAGTTTGCTGTGTTTTAAGTAATGTATTGTGTCATATGTGGATTTAACATAATACGTTATATTTACTATCTTATTAAATTGAAAACAATTACATAAAGTACTCAAGAACGTTTTTTTCTGTCACAGAAAAAGAATACGCAATACACAGCAAACTCTTTTCACACACAGACGAATGATTGATTGCAGACTTTTGTCAATATTTCAGGTTAAAGTAGTGTTGTCAATATTTTAATCTATTGCAAGAAAGTATTGAAAATACATTCAATGAGACTGAATTTCTGAATGAAAAATAACTTTTTTCTACAATGAAATCTTTACGCACTTAATTATAATAGATCTATTAGAAAAAAATGTATGACAAGATGATAGATGGGTTCCTTAATATGTGTTCAAGATAACGAAACAATGCTAGGTAAGGCAAATTTAATAGTTGAATAAACAAGCCAACGAAAAAAAATGACGTCTTTGTTGAGAAAGTCCTCAAGTTGTCACGTCTGTGAAAAGCGGAAATTACTCCTATAGCACTATTTTTATAATAACACTCGTGTTAATATTTGTTTACCAATATTGATCTGTCTTTCATTTAATACAGTTGTTGTCACAGTCTATCTTTAAAAGTGACTTGAACAAGGTCAGAAAGAGTTGTTGTTTCGCACGGAAAAATTTAATAAGACATTGATATGAATTTATGTTTTAAGAGAAGTACCTTGAGATCTTTGGTGGTAAACGTACAACCAAGAATACAACAACAGACGAATCGGCTATCGATTTCGTGGAAAATTCTCTTCTTAAATATAAAAATTTTAGGTTTAAACATGCAAAACGAAAAGTTATCGCTTTATTGTGTCATTCTGTTAATTATACAGAAATTTAATATCGTTTGGAATTCTTACTTAACAATTACTAGATATAAGGATAAGCATTTGGTGGGTCAATTGCTAAATTCATCAGTTTACGTATTATTTTTAATTATGTCAGTAATTGCCTTCTATTTATTTGTAATCTTCAAAAAGAATATTATATGTAATTTAAAAGAATTGTTTGCTTTAAGAAATTCAAAACAATTAAATATCAAAAGCGCGATAATATTAATAGCTTTAACCTGGATCCATGCTGTAGTTTTCATATACTTCCTCTCTTTTATTATTTTACCAAAAGGGAAGGAAACGCTAATTAATACGTATAATATAAAAACTATTTTCGGAATTGCAATCACGAAAAATATTTTACTTGCAACTTTAAATATCATAGACATATCTGAGATTGTGTTTTTAACAATGCCACAGCATTTTTGTTTCATATTATTCATTTCAATCTGCAAAGAATTGGAAATAGAATTTATCGAATTATTGCGTAAAATAGAGAATTGTACGCCTGAAGACTTCTGCAGAGAAATTTCTCATCTGCCCAAAGAATTTATGAAAATCAAGGCAATCGTGGACAATTTTGAAGAATTTTATTCCTTCTTGTTGTTGATTTGGACAATTGTCGCAGGAGGAAATATCGTTTCCTCTTCTTGTTCCTGGTTATCAATGTTTGAAACGAACCACAGTATTGGGGTTTTTGTTATGAATGCATTTCCATCTCTCTTATTTATGAATGTGTGTTTCGCTGCTTCTCGTGTATCG
>NW_027122357.1:0-5847 GCF_030686945.1 Centruroides vittatus
ATTAATCCCTCTAATAAATCAACCTCTTTGCATAATTTCAGAAATTTTCGACAAAAACACCAGAGTTATTAATATTTAAAGAGCCCAAAAGCGTGGCTCCTATACACAATAACATCCATACATACAGAAACCCTCCCCCGAATACTTTTGCATTTCTCGACGTTTCAAGGTGTCCTAAGTCCAAAATGTAAACATCTGGAAGATAATTTTTTAACTGATCGCCATATTTTCTCTCGTTATATAACACAGCGGGAAAGTAAAGGAAAATGAAAATTATACGTTAATTTTCATAACTTAATTGATTCATAATTTAAAAATTTATTAACTTAATCTTTGATTGAATTTGTACGTAAACTCATTAATAGACTTGGCAGAAATATTGAATGTCAAAGAAATAAAGAAAGGTCAAATGAATGAGGGATAATGAATAATTTCTAGAAAGCAAAGTGGAGAAAACGGTTAAATATTTAAAATTTAAGTGATGTGAATTGGTATAGTAGAATCGGCTCCTCATTAATGCATAAGAGAGAAGTTTAGTTTGTAAAAGCACGTGCGAATGACACGAGCCTCTGGTCATCTTTCCTTCCTATTGCTTAAACAGCTAGTTCTAAATTTACATGTCAATGAATAACTTTAATGCTAGTTCCTATCTTTCTCGTTATCGTCACTAAACTGGGTTTTATATTTAAACTAAACCAGAGAGATAATGTGTTATACACAGTTTGTTATACAGATGATTCTAAACAGTATAACATGTAATTTTATTGTTTAATTACATTATAATTTCCTATATTATGCAATTTTTTACATTATATAATATTTGCAATTCTATTGGTCAATTCAAATATTTGAACTCGAATAACGTACATTTAGTCTCAGTTTATTGGTTGTTTTAAAAACTTGTGTATTGACGTCACGAAGTTTCATTCTATTCATTAATGTAAATTTTAAATTTTGTTTAAAAAATTTAATAATAAATCTATAAAAACATTGGATAAAATTCAATTTTTTATTTTTTAAAATTAACTAATAACATTTTCTCATACATGCCGTACTTCAAATTATTTAAATTTAAAAATATCGTGTCATGACGTCACAATTTAATCAATCAATAATATCTTAATTTTCTTAATAAACAATGATTAAACAATAAAATAAAATTGTATTTTTGTGACGTAATACGTCACATTTATTATCTATTGAATTTCTATAGATACAAAAGAATTTTTAAAATTATAAATAAAATAATTTATAATTTTAGAAATGTTTAATATTTTCTTTAATTTACTACTCCATTATTTTAAAATATTATATGCTGGTTTCATACAATTTTCTTTCTTCCATCTCTAAACGTCACTATTATTTTATTTATCGAGTGTTTAAACCGTGACGTCATAGATGCACGTGTTTACGTAATGTCAACGATTTGAATTGTGTTTGACGTCAAAGTTTTTTATTTTGAAATTATATTCGTATAATTTATTTGTATATTAAATTTATATTTCAGTAATTCATAATTTCAAAACTGATATTTTTATTTTTAATATCACAAAATTTTTTAAAAACTTTACTGATTTAATTTTGAAAATACGACTTCTTACGTCATAAAAGTAAATTTCATTTCATTGTTTTTTTATTAGATGATATTATTGGTTGAATAAGTTATGATGTCACGATTACGTAAATTTAAAAAGTAGGTATCAAAATGCAGAATTTTATTGGTTACTTTAAAATTTTTTTAATTTTAAATTTAAATAACGTTGATTTTTATTTATTTATTTTTTATTTATACTTTGAGGTTTAGTTTAATTTAATAAGCTATTTATTTTTGAAATAATTTTTTTTCTTTATTATTATTATTATTATTATTATTATTATTTCCTATTATTTCAATGTTCTTATTCCTTCTTATTATTCGCCGGACCAAAGTCAAGGCATAGTAACCAAAACAGAAATTAAAGAAGTGTATCAGTGTGTGTGTCTGTATTCAGGAAATTTCTCACAATATGACATGTATTCAATATAGTGGCCTTCTGTAGTGTGATGTATGTGTTTCTATTCAATTGTAATGTGCCCAGGCTTTTGTGTAGTGTGTGTGGTATGACACCTGTAGAGGAGAGAACAACAGGTACAATAAGCACCTTATCCATCCTCCACAGATGCCTTATTTCCTGGGCAAGTTCTGTGTACTTGCTAATTTTTTCAGTGCATGCGTTTTGTATATTGTGAGTGTTTGGAATGGATATGTCTATAATGTATGTGATTTTATTGTGTTTGTCAATGAGTGTGATGTCTGGTCTGTTGTGGTAAATTGTTTTATCTGTGATTATGGCTCTGTCGTAGTACATTTTGTGCGTGTTGTTTTCCAATACTGTCTGTGGAATGTATTTGTAGTATGGTTTGTGGATGTCTACTAATTTGTGTTTCTTTGCAAGCTCTTGGTGTATTATATTTGCTACTTGATTATGTCTGTGTAAATAATCTGTCTGTGCCAAGAGCTTGCAACCAGAGGTGATGTGTTGTATAGTTTCTGGCATGATGTGACATTTTCTGCATGTGTCATTTGTGAGTGTTGCATCTTTGAGTATGTGTTTTCTGTAGTTTTTAGTATTTATGACCTGATCCTGTATGGCAATCATGAATCCTTCCGTCTCCCCAAAGAGGCATCCCCGAGCTAACCAGCTGTTTGACGCAGTTTTGTCAACAAAATCCTGGGCCAGATCGTAAGGATGCCTGCCATGGAGTGCCTTTCGAGCCCACGATTGCTTAATGGTGTCTATGCTTTTTATATGTTGTGTTATGTCCATATGATGTGAGTGTAAGTTTAATGGTGTGTTATTCGAGTCTGCTAGAGTTACTGCTTTATGTAATTGTGATGTTTCTTGTTTTTTGTAGAAAAACTCTCGTAGTGACTGTATTTGTTTGTAGTGAAGGTTAACTATGTCAATCAGGCCACGTCCGCCATCTTTACGTGGAAGGGTTAATCTTTCTGTGGCAGATTTAGGATGATGTTGTTTATGCTTAGTAAGTGTTGTTCTTGTTTTCCTTTGGAGTTGCTCAAGATCAGTGTGAGTCCAATGTATAACTCTAAAAGAATATGTGAGTACTGGGATGACATATGTGTTTATTGCTTTAACTGTGTGTTTTGCATTTAATTGTGTTCTGAGAATAGCATTTAGCCTACTTTGGTATTCTTTAATTAATCTTTGCTTTATTTGTGTATGTTCTGTTAGTTTGGCCTGTTGGAATCCTAAATACTTGTAGAACTCGCCCTCTTCCATGGATTCAATAACGTCTCCATTTCCAAGTGCAAAATCTTCTTTCTTCAGGATTCCTTTTTCTATGTGAAGTGTTTTGCATTTATCTAGGCCAAATTCCATTTGTATGTCCTTGGTGTATGAATGTGTGATTTGTAGGAGTTGATGAAGTTGTTTTTGTGTGGATGCATAAAGTTTTATGTCATCCATGTACATGAGATGTGACAGTGTATACTGTGTTGTTTTTTCGTGTCTGATATTGTAACCATATTGCGTGTTGTTTAACATGTTGGATAATGGGTTCAGGGCTAAGCAGAACCAGAGAGGACTCAAGGAATCTCCTTGAAAAATTCCTCGCCTAATAAAAATTTGGTTTGTTTGTATGGAAGTGTTACTAACCCTGAGATGTAGTGTTGTTCTCCAGTGCTGCATAGTGTTTTGAAAGAATGCAATGAGTGATGGATGTATTTTGTACATGTGTAGAATATGTAGCAGCCAACTGTGTGGAACACTGTCGAATGCTTTTCTGTAGTCTATATATGCCATGTGTATGTTTCTGTGTTGTCTGTGTGCTTGCCGTAGAATGACTGAATCTATGAGTAACTGTTCTTTGCATCCCCTGTGGTTTCTACGACAACCTTTTTGTTGTTCTGTTAGAATGTCGTGTTCTTCAACATGTTTGTATATTTTGTTTGCAATACAGGATGTCAATAATTTGTACAGTGTTGGAAGACATGTAATTGGTCTGTATTGTGTGGGGTCTGTGGTATTGTTGTTTTTAGGTTTCATGTAGGTGATGCCCTGAGTAAGAAAATTTGGCATGTCTTGTGGATTGATGATGATGTGTGTTAGATGTTTAGCTAGTTCCTGGTGCAGTGATGTAAACTTTTTGTACCAGAAATTGTGAATGTTGTCTACACCAGGTGTCTTCCAGTTGTGTGTTCTGTTAACAGTGTATTGGAAATCATGTATGTTTATTTCAACACAGGGCATAGTTGGTATGTTGTGCAAGTTTCTGTTCTCCTCCTCGATCCAGCCTGTATCAGCATTGTGCGTGACAGCACTGGACCAAAGAGAAGACCAATATGTTGTGAGTTCTTCTTCTGTTGGTGTGCCACTGTGCTGTGTATCAGTGTTTGCTTTGTTATTAATTTGTCTGTAAAAGAGTTTTTCATTGTTTGTAAATAATTTATTTTGTTGTTTTCGTAGTGTACATGTTTTGTATCGTTTGAGTCTACGTGCTTTGGCAGCAAGTTTTTGTTTTAGTGTATCAATGTATTCTGTAATGCGTGTGTTGTGATGTTCATGTTTTGTGTGTGTTTTATTTTCTTGAAAATGTTTTTGAGCTGTTTCCTTAATTTGGGTGTTATGTTGTTTTTAGTGTATTGTGTTAGCCTGCCTAATTGCTGTCTAATGTCATTTATTTGTGTTTCTATTCTTCTCTGCCAGGCAGGCTTGTGATAGAATTGTGTTTTCTGTGTATTTGTCTGTGATTGTACTTTCAGTCCATGGTGTGTCACTACTGTGACTGCTCCAGCATAAACTAATGTATGAATGTCTGCGAGTGTAGAAATTGAATGAATGTAGTGTGGTAGTAAGTGAGTGTTTACATAATTTAGTGTTTTTCCTACTTCCTTTGACGTGTTGATTTTTGGTATTCGTGGTCGTTGTGTGGGATCTGTACCTGTATATTTAGTGAGTGTTTCCTGAAATATAAGTGAGAGCGTATTAACTAAATCCAAGTCTATGTTATCAGTGATGGATGAGGAAGTGTCTGTAGTATCATTAGTGGTAATTGTTGTATGTGTGTTATTATCAATGCTTGTTGCTGGATTATCCTGACAGGTTACATGATCTTCATTAATGTTAGATGTTTCTGTCTGTTGATGTATTTGATCAGCAACCTGTTGTTTGATAAGTTCAAGTGTTGTTTGTGGAATAAGGTTGTTGTGTATAATTGTTCTTTTTTGATCAACAACCCTTTGTTCGGTGACAGTGAGATGAGGATACTGTTGTGTGAATCTATGGTGTAGTTGTTGTCTGTATGCTGTCATGTTTGTTTCGAGTTTTGTGATGGTGTAATAAGTACGGATGATAAACTCGTTCATTTCTACTGTCCATTTCATCCGTTGGCGTGGTTTTCCAGCCTTTGTGGTCTGTGGATGCATTGCCACAGAAACACCAAGGCTGGGTTGGTTCCTCACATCTGTTGAGGGCATTGCAGTAGCCATGCTTGGGCCGGTGCTGCTTTCGCCACCGGTAACCAAGGGAGACTGTGACCTATTTTTCGAACGTGAGCCTCTGCCTAACCCACGAACGCGGACCTTGTTAACCCGGGCGACGTCCGAGCCGGTATCACACTTTGATCTAGTTATTACCATGATGAATATCTCCACAGAATGTGGGCGTGGTCACTCTTAGCTTCATTTCTCCCCATAGACCTTACTGGCATGGGTGTCCCTACCAGGAGCTTATGCTCCAGCCTGCATTGCCCTATGGATCAGTAAAATTACTGGGCTCTCCCACCACGACCAGGTGGTGACCACGGGAGAGTTATTATTATTATTATTATTATTATTATTATTATTAT
>NW_027122358.1:0-3985 GCF_030686945.1 Centruroides vittatus
ATCACCAAAATTTAACAGTATTAATCCCTCTAATAAATCAACCTCTTTGCATAATTTCAGAAATTTTCGACAAAAACACCAGAGTTATTAATATTTAAAGAGCCCAAAAGCGTGGCTCCTATACACAATAACATCCATACATACAGAAACCCTCCCCCGAATACTTTTGCATTTCTCGACGTTTCAAGGTGTCCTAAGTCCAAAATGTAAACATCTGGAAGATAATTTTTTAACTGATCGCCATATTTTCTCTCGTTATATAACACAGCGGGAAAGTAAAGGAAAATGAAAATTATACGTTAATTTTCATAACTTAATTGATTCATAATTTAAAAATTTATTAACTTAATCTTTGATTGAATTTGTACGTAAACTCATTAATAGACTTGGCAGAAATATTGAATGTCAAAGAAATAAAGAAAGGTCAAATGAATGAGGGATAATGAATAATTTCTAGAAAGCAAAGTGGAGAAAACGGTTAAATATTTAAAATTTAAGTGATGTGAATTGGTATAGTAGAATCGGCTCCTCATTAATGCATAAGAGAGAAGTTTAGTTTGTAAAAGCACGTGCGAATGACACGAGCCTCTGGTCATCTTTCCTTCCTATTGCTTAAACAGCTAGTTCTAAATTTACATGTCAATGAATAACTTTAATGCTAGTTCCTATCTTTCTCGTTATCGTCACTAAACTGGGTTTTATATTTAAACTAAACCAGAGAGATAATGTGTTATACACAGTTTGTTATACAGATGATTCTAAACAGTATAACATGTAATTTTATTGTTTAATTACATTATAATTTCCTATATTATGCAATTTTTTACATTATATAATATTTGCAATTCTATTGGTCAATTCAAATATTTGAACTCGAATAACGTACATTTAGTCTCAGTTTATTGGTTGTTTTAAAAACTTGTGTATTGACGTCACGAAGTTTCATTCTATTCATTAATGTAAATTTTAAATTTTGTTTAAAAAATTTAATAATAAATCTATAAAAACATTGGATAAAATTCAATTTTTTATTTTTTAAAATTAACTAATAACATTTTCTCATACATGCCGTACTTCAAATTATTTAAATTTAAAAATATCGTGTCATGACGTCACAATTTAATCAATCAATAATATCTTAATTTTCTTAATAAACAATGATTAAACAATAAAATAAAATTGTATTTTTGTGACGTAATACGTCACATTTATTATCTATTGAATTTCTATAGATACAAAAGAATTTTTAAAATTATAAATAAAATAATTTATAATTTTAGAAATGTTTAATATTTTCTTTAATTTACTACTCCATTATTTTAAAATATTATATGCTGGTTTCATACAATTTTCTTTCTTCCATCTCTAAACGTCACTATTATTTTATTTATCGAGTGTTTAAACCGTGACGTCATAGATGCACGTGTTTACGTAATGTCAACGATTTGAATTGTGTTTGACGTCAAAGTTTTTTATTTTGAAATTATATTCGTATAATTTATTTGTATATTAAATTTATATTTCAGTAATTCATAATTTCAAAACTGATATTTTTATTTTTAATATCACAAAATTTTTTAAAAACTTTACTGATTTAATTTTGAAAATACGACTTCTTACGTCATAAAAGTAAATTTCATTTCATTGTTTTTTTATTAGATGATATTATTGGTTGAATAAGTTATGATGTCACGATTACGTAAATTTAAAAAGTAGGTATCAAAATGCAGAATTTTATTGGTTACTTTAAAATTTTTTTAATTTTAAATTTAAATAACGTTGATTTTTATTTATTTATTTTTTATTTATACTTTGAGGTTTAGTTTAATTTAATAAGCTATTTATTTTTGAAATAATTTTTTTTCTTTATTATTATTATTATTATTATTATTATTATTTCCTATTATTTCAATGTTCTTATTCCTTCTTATTATTCGCCGGACCAAAGTCAAGGCATAGTAACCAAAACAGAAATTAAAGAAGTGTATCAGTGTGTGTGTCTGTATTCAGGAAATTTCTCACAATATGACATGTATTCAATATAGTGGCCTTCTGTAGTGTGATGTATGTGTTTCTATTCAATTGTAATGTGCCCAGGCTTTTGTGTAGTGTGTGTGGTATGACACCTGTAGAGGAGAGAACAACAGGTACAATAAGCACCTTATCCATCCTCCACAGATGCCTTATTTCCTGGGCAAGTTCTGTGTACTTGCTAATTTTTTCAGTGCATGCGTTTTGTATATTGTGAGTGTTTGGAATGGATATGTCTATAATGTATGTGATTTTATTGTGTTTGTCAATGAGTGTGATGTCTGGTCTGTTGTGGTAAATTGTTTTATCTGTGATTATGGCTCTGTCGTAGTACATTTTGTGCGTGTTGTTTTCCAATACTGTCTGTGGAATGTATTTGTAGTATGGTTTGTGGATGTCTACTAATTTGTGTTTCTTTGCAAGCTCTTGGTGTATTATATTTGCTACTTGATTATGTCTGTGTAAATAATCTGTCTGTGCCAAGAGCTTGCAACCAGAGGTGATGTGTTGTATAGTTTCTGGCATGATGTGACATTTTCTGCATGTGTCATTTGTGAGTGTTGCATCTTTGAGTATGTGTTTTCTGTAGTTTTTAGTATTTATGACCTGATCCTGTATGGCAATCATGAATCCTTCCGTCTCCCCAAAGAGGCATCCCCGAGCTAACCAGCTGTTTGACGCAGTTTTGTCAACAAAATCCTGGGCCAGATCGTAAGGATGCCTGCCATGGAGTGCCTTTCGAGCCCACGATTGCTTAATGGTGTCTATGCTTTTTATATGTTGTGTTATGTCCATATGATGTGAGTGTAAGTTTAATGGTGTGTTATTCGAGTCTGCTAGAGTTACTGCTTTATGTAATTGTGATGTTTCTTGTTTTTTGTAGAAAAACTCTCGTAGTGACTGTATTTGTTTGTAGTGAAGGTTAACTATGTCAATCAGGCCACGTCCGCCATCTTTACGTGGAAGGGTTAATCTTTCTGTGGCAGATTTAGGATGATGTTGTTTATGCTTAGTAAGTGTTGTTCTTGTTTTCCTTTGGAGTTGCTCAAGATCAGTGTGAGTCCAATGTATAACTCTAAAAGAATATGTGAGTACTGGGATGACATATGTGTTTATTGCTTTAACTGTGTGTTTTGCATTTAATTGTGTTCTGAGAATAGCATTTAGCCTACTTTGGTATTCTTTAATTAATCTTTGCTTTATTTGTGTATGTTCTGTTAGTTTGGCCTGTTGGAATCCTAAATACTTGTAGAACTCGCCCTCTTCCATGGATTCAATAACGTCTCCATTTCCAAGTGCAAAATCTTCTTTCTTCAGGATTCCTTTTTCTATGTGAAGTGTTTTGCATTTATCTAGGCCAAATTCCATTTGTATGTCCTTGGTGTATGAATGTGTGATTTGTAGGAGTTGATGAAGTTGTTTTTGTGTGGATGCATAAAGTTTTATGTCATCCATGTACATGAGATGTGACAGTGTATACTGTGTTGTTTTTTCGTGTCTGATATTGTAACCATATTGCGTGTTGTTTAACATGTTGGATAATGGGTTCAGGGCTAAGCAGAACCAGAGAGGACTCAAGGAATCTCCTTGAAAAATTCCTCGCCTAATAAAAATTTGGTTTGTTTGTATGGAAGTGTTACTAACCCTGAGATGTAGTGTTGTTCTCCAGTGCTGCATAGTGTTTTTGAAAGAATGCAATGAGTGATGGATGTATTTTGTACATGTGTAGAATATGTAGCAGCCAACTGTGTGGAACACTGTCGAATGCTTTTCTGTAGTCTATATATGCCATGTGTATGTTTCTGTGTTGTCTGTGTGCTTGCCGTAGAATGACTGAATCTATGAGTAACTGTTCTTTGCATCCCCTGTGGTTTCTACGACAACCTTTTTGTTGTTCTGTTAGAATGTCGTGTTCTTCAACATGTTTGTATATTTTGTTTGCAATACAGGATGT